>NC_089876.1:46245000-46477500 GCF_040182565.1 Anser cygnoides
GTAGGAGAATAAATTGCTGTGAACATCTACTAATTATGAGTTAATCTAAATAAGCTTCTTTGTTTTCATAACTTGAATTCTTGTTACTGTATGTGTGTTATCTCCTTCTGAATAAGGACAATTAAGTAAACTGTAACTCTTGAAATTTCTATTCAAATATTAACATCTATAAAAATTTAAGATTGTCTATATTGCAAAAGAAATTTACCACATTACCTTTTTATATACTAAACTAAGTGCTTTTTGATTATGTTCAGTAATACAGTTTGAAACATTTGAAAGTAAATTTAGTAAAGTTGTTAAAATACGTGCGTGTTTTCAGAAGCAGGGTCATATTTTCAGACTACTATGAAGTGCTGAGTGGTATAGAAAAAAAAAAATACTGCTGTCCCCTTCCCTTTCATTTCCACAGACTGGTATTTAAGAAACAAAGGTATTGGAATGTCATCCTGGAGATACTAACTGAGATGGTCTAAGGTCAAGAATTTTATCTGAAATAAGTATTTCAGAGGTAGCGTTCATGTCTTTGAAATTTGGTTTTACTTCTAGTTTACTACTGCAAAAACATGCTGTCAAGATTAATGGTAAAGTAGATCTTTTATTGTAACACAGAAATACAGAGGAGAGACCCAAAGAATATTGTGCTGCACCAGATAAAAGTGTCAGTAATACATTGGCTGTTGATCATTCAAGTGAATGGCTCATCTCTTCATGGCACAGGACTTCGATACTTGATGCTTTTATTTGACACTCATGCAGGACTTCAACAGCACAGGCTGCAAAGTAGATCATGTTTGATATCTGATACCAGGGCTACGGTATTGTTGACTAAACATTAGGATCCTTGCTCATTCAGAAGGTATTTTTGCACATCTGCATACCTGTATGTTTGCATGCACTACTTGTAAAAGTTTTGATTTTGTATAAGGAGAGCTGGGAATTTTTATTCTCAAGCTTTTCATAATGTGCTTCAAAGAACACATTTTTATGTTGCAAGTTGTTAGCAAATGTATCATAGAAAAAGTGCACTTATTCATGTCATCTGAACATGAGATCTCTCTCAAGTTATGTTCTGTGTGCTATGGATACATCTTTTATAATCAAACGCTTGGAAAGAACTACTTCTGTTCTCTGGTATTAAGTATAGTGAGGCAAATGCATCACTGAGGCTCTTGATTTGCAATATCTGACACTATAATATGCTATTTAGTTCTAATATTTTTATTTTAAATGAAATTTGTTACAAGAGAATCTTTTCTAGGAATGTGCTTTTCTTTTTAAAAGTCCTGAAATGTGATTTAGTCATGTTAAATTTAATTCATTACAAGATACCTTTGAGTATATTTATAATACAGAAATGATTCTCTTCTATGCATGAATTCTTCTGTTACTGTCCCATACAGGGAGATTTTAATTTTCTCAGGCAAGTAGATAAAAAAGATTTGGGAAGAGTCAGGAAAGGCTAAGATTTGGAGTCTCAGTTCAGATTTGCTTCTTCTATTGAATTGTTGATACCGTGGAAACTCACCCATCTGCATTTATGTGGTAGCTGCAGTGGTGCATCAGGGAGTAATAAAATTAACTAACTTGCAGTTGTACATTAAATTTCACATATGTTGCTTACACATTAATGTCACCCATGGTGGATGATGGCTGTCTTCTCAGAATAGAGGAATCCCTAGTTCTCATTGTGAGCAGCCTGCACTGTGAGCAGCCTGCAGTACTCACACTGTGAGTAGCTGCTCCTTAATACTCATCTCTGTGTAAAATGTTTCAGCAGTGGCAGTGCATAAATGTGGAAACCTACACATGTTTGGAAGAAAGGACTTTTGCTCTTCCAGCTAGGCTTCAGGAAGGAGCCTTTCCTTGCACAACCACAATGTAATTATGATTTGGGGGGATCGTGTGGTACAGGTCTTCTACCCAGGACTTCAGACACCCTGATATAAGAGCCTCCTTCTGCTTCTTTTGGAGGATAGAGACTTCTGGAAGTTTTTGTTGTTGTTTTCCCCAAGGTGAAAGGCTGAGCACTGTTGGGATTTTTTTTTTCTTTCTCTTTTCATTGCTGGTATATGTAGAGTTTGGTGCCCAAGGTCTTTGTGGGGTTTGGCAAATAAAGAGTTGCTTTGCTGCCAATTACCAATCGGTGGAAATTTCTGAGCCTATTTTCTCTAATGTGGTAATTGCTTATTCTTCTGAATCTGCTAGGGAGGCAGATCTTTTATATTCGTCCTATTGTTGGCACAGCTTGAAAGGCAACCATTAAAAAAAAAGGCACTTTGTAAATGGCTGCATCTTATAAATGTAGCTGTTGTGATTCTCAGGGTTCCCTCCCTGCCCGCTCCCCCTCTTTTATCTCTGAAGAAATACAGATTTTTTTTCCCTTTTATGAGAGGCAATGGGTTTAGGTTGTGTGTTCAGTTTAATGTGGAATTGATGTTGAAATACAAATGTATAAAACATGCATGTATAAAATTTGTATCCTTTTATTAGGTTATTAGGGAACGTGAGGTTCTCTCATTAACATATGGGACAATTTTGCCTTCCATTGAGGTATTTAATGTGGGTAGTAAGAAATAATCACGAAACCAGTGATCTATGAAAAAATCTTGTTTTTAATTTTGATCAGTACAATGGAAAGGATGTCTATAGAGTAAGTTTTGTACACCCATCTGACTTCATTAATCTTTAGTATAGTAAGATCTTGGTAATAGTAAAGCAGAGAATAATATCAGTGTTGAATCTTTTCTTTGACTGTTTTGTATGAAGACGGACAATTATCTAGCTTTAAATTGTAAGATTTTATAACATTAACAAGGAATCTGTTTATCTTTGTGTTTGAAATGGATTATTTCTAATGGATAAGACTTTTGTGATGGTTTGTGTAAGGAAAAATACTCCTCTCAGTAGCTAGGCTTTAACTTTGCAGCCTGGCTTCTGCAATTCCAGTCTTTGTGCTTCTGACACTGAGGTTCGTCTAATGTATTTGCCTGACCAGAGTGCTTTCCTTACTTGGCTGCATTTTTTTCCCTCTGTTCTTGCTGGAATCTGTCACTTCCCTACTGTGAAGCAAGGACAGTCGCACTGCAGCTTCTGCAGTTGGGAAGTTAACCCTTCCATATCTCCAAAGTGAAGATAAACAAGCTTAAATTATTGTGAAGTGTAGGGTAGCAATATAATGGTAATTTACCTACTAATTGTTTGAGAGTACAGTGGTGGTGAATTTCCTTTGAGAAACTCACAAAAACTGTACAGAGCTCTGAAGCATATATTATTGTCACCTAAAAGAAAATGAAATCTTCACTTCAGGAAGATAGTAACTTCTCAAGCTTGCCTTGTGTTGCAATTGTATGTATGAAAATATGTAACAGGATTGAAGAGATGAATGAGCCACCTCTTCTATACTCCATTCCCAAAATATTGAGAACATGCTGCAGATAAAACATACCTTTTTTTGAAACTTTTTTCTGATGAGCCATAAGTATGATGGTGACGCTCTTTGAAACCTAAAGCTCCCTAATTTTCTGATAACAATTTTTATAAAGGACTTGTTAAAAGTAAATGGGAAATTAATGAAAACATGTTACAGCTGGAAGAATTCATCAGACTTATCATACTCAGTTTTTTATTTTCTAGTGACAGGTTTGAAAGCTCTTAGTAGAGAGATGATGGCTTCTGTAAACTGAATTTTGTATTTGTATTGTACTGGAAATTTGAATAGACCAGCTGCAGCTGTTAAGATACCCCTCAGAGATGGCAGATCTTCCTAGAAACTGAAACAAAGGTTCAGCAGGGAGATTGTAAAGGCTTGAAGCTCATCAGATCTAGAGGAACTCCATGGCAAACAGTCACTGTTGAATTCAGGTTAATGAGGAGGTGATTTTTGTTACAGTTTTGCTGTCTTTTTTATTTTTTTCCTTTAAGAATGGGTTTGCTAGAGATCACTCAGGAGCAATTGGAGTTTAGTTTGCCTTTCTGTGTGGTAGATAAATGGGGTCTGATAGTCTCTGCGGTTCCTGAAAATTCTGCTTCTATCTGAGTGTTTTCTAACTAAAGGCTGTCCACAGCTTTGGAAGAATTGTTGAACTGGAGACAAAATAATAAAAAACTGAATGCCAGTAAGCATTAAGATGTGTGCGTATACGCACCTGCATTTTCCATTAAAATTCATAAAGCAAGGTTTACAGGGAGAGTAAATTCAAACCCAGTGGTAGCAAACTTCAGGTAACATTTGGAATGAAAGGTGATTTGGGGGAAGCTGGGCTTGTGCAATTGTTTCAGAGAGTAACAGTGAGAGATGTAAGCCTGCTGGGTGGAGGATACAAATTTTATGAGTATGAGAAAAACAAAAGAATTAAAGAGGCCCTAAGGTTGTGGAAGCCTGTATGACAGGAAATGAGTTCATCTATGGACACTGCTACACAGTGTTTTTGTCCAGACTTTCAGTCGGAAGGCCCGGAACTGGAAGCAGTGGATATTTATTGCTAGAGGGAAGGAGGAAATGGTGTACTCAAACAGAGGAGATAATTTTGGCCTTCATCCATGGATATACAATTTTTCCCATCTGTGGTTATTTATGGAAGGCAGTGTTATCTGAAACTAACCTGAAATGAACTGTGCTCTGTCATAGATGTAGGGATCTGAAAAATACCCTAAATATGAAAATAGAGACCTTTTTCCACCTACAAATCATGTTGGGGAATGCGTCCTAAAGCAATTTCATTTAATGTAGTAGCACAAAGGCCACACGTAGATGATGTGTGGTTTAGGATTTACCTCAAGAAAGTATTTACAGCTTTTGCCACAGTGGTCAGAGGATCATTACCATTTTGAGGAGCAATGAAAATGCAAAGGGGTAAGGATTTTATTTGGAAGTATCAAAATGATGATGCCTGTGGTGTTAAAGAAAAAGTAGTAAAAAAAAAAAAAAAAAACCAAACAAACAACAAACCAACAACAAACTTGAACATCTTGTGAGTCATCTAACAAGAGTGTCTTAAACTGGCGGTGAACAGTTATGCTGAGAAAGCTCTTCAGCTTTGTTGTATGTGCAAAAAATTAAGGCCATGCCATTTGGAATAGCTGCAGTCTAGCACTGAAAAATTTGGCTTTCGAGTCTTTAGAATTTGTTTGGGGATAGGAGGGTGGCAAGGAACCTGTGTAGTATTCATACTTTCTGGAAATCAATAATTTAGAATACAGTACAGATGAAATGGAGAATGTATGTTTCCTTCCCCTCTTCTCTCCCTCAGGGGGATATAACTCTGGCTTTGGGGATGTGGTGTAGCATTACTGAGAATGTAATGGCAAGGGTCCACTGGGGGTGAATTTAGTCTTTTTCAGTGATGTAAGGTTTAGATATATAATCACTAGTAGCCACTGCCATCAAACTAACAGGTTAGTGAGGTGGGATGTCGAAATAACAGAATATTTATCAAAATGAATGCAAAATCAGACTCTGATATGAAGTCAGCGCTTCTAAATTAGACGACGACAACTGAAAAAAGCTGCTGATACTTTAAATAAAAGCAAATGTGTGTACTGTTAAACTGACATCCAACTTGCCAGCGTCTTTCTGGATCCACAGAGAGGGTAAATCCTACTGGGTTCTCAATTTTTGTCTGTGCGCTCCAAGAGCTGATGGCACTTAATAAAAATGACATGCTGCACGGTGTGGGAAACGACGGCCGCAAGAATAGCGGTGTCACCAGCAGAAACGTGTATTTGCTGATGTATGATTACCATAATTTTAGTACTGGGTTACCGAAATGGCGTGTGTAGCTCTTAGAATAAATGAAGGGTATGCAGTCATTGTCTGCCATCTGCCATGCTACGATCAAATCACATGACTTGGAAACTAAACCTTGGGAATTTGTTGTGTCCCGCTGAGCCCAGCCATTAACAGATAATTAGTCTGGTAAAAATCTTTTGAATTCATTCTGCAGCTGTCATATGCCAGATTAGGATTTGTGTCACATGTCCCTTATTACTTTGAGATCATGGATTTTTTTTTTCCCCATAGTTAAATTACCCTATTTTACTTTAGTAAACAGTTCTTCGATTACCACATTTAAATATTCAAACTTTCCTTTAAGAAGCCTGTTACACCTCACATTGTAAAGCTGTTTACCAACTGCATTTGAAAGGGTTTCAAGATTGAATTTTCTCTGTTGCTGTTCATAACAGTCTGTAAACAGACTTTCCGTTTAAGATCTTTCAGGTTGTCAGGTTGATGGATCTGTTGTACTAGTTGCTGCTTGGTTGGCGGTATTCAGATGGTCAGCATCTCTTAAGTATACTGAAGCAATAATACTGAAATCTTAAAGTATGAAATTTTCTTATAGATTTTTACCAATTATTAAGACAAATGACGTTCTCTTCCATAACATGTTCATGTCAGGAGACGTGACACGATTTGTCAGAGAGGAAATGGAATATTCGTCTCTAATGTTTAAAATATTACTACCTGATTAATTTGCAGTGAACCTTTAAACACAGTAGTTTGAAGGGAAGGTAATAAAGTAAGCAGTAAACGCCAACTTTTAAAAGAAGAGAGCTTTCCAGCACTTAGATGGAATAATGACCCTCTTTGTGGCTGTCAGGTTGTAAGCTTTGCATAGGAAGGGGTGATGGTGTTTTCACTGTAGGCAGTGAAATTCGGTGTCCTTGTAGCACTTCTCTCACAAGGTCAACCACCATTTTCTTCTGTTGTGTAAGTATGCCATTTATGCCACGTTCTTAAATATTTGACTTGTTTGTATTTACTTGACATTTTATTTATTGATATATGGCACAGGGTCGCTGCAATCATGGGAGACTTTTTGAACTAAGATAATACAGGAAAAAAAAAGTATAGAAAACAACTTGTAAACTACGGGGAAAGTTAGGTTTTTGGACTGAGGTCTGGGTAGGCATTTCTTGGCTTTGTCCTTATCTCTAACTTAAAGCTCAACTAGTAATATTATATTAATTACTATATATATTCATTATTAATATATTATTAATATAGTACTAGTATTTTGTATTTAAAATAACTTCAGCATTTTGAGTAAAATTATTGGAAAATAGGCCAGTTAGTTAAAGAAAAACAAAGAGTTTGGTATCAGAGAGACAGAACCAGAATCCTCCTTGTAAGCACTTTATGAGGATGCCCTTTTTTTGCATGTTGAGAACATGCAGTTTCTCTTTTAAAGTAAGAATCTAGTTGATTTAGATGGAAGTAAAATTGAACCAGAGAGATTAAGCACAGATAAATGTGGAATTGGGTCCTATTTATGAAGTATTTGCCGTATTCTCTCTCAATTTTGCAAGGGAGCCTTGCAGACAAGGCAAAGGAGCCTCAGAATATGCCTACCTGGTTGAGCAGGCAGACATCTGACCACAGCTAGCTTTGATCTGTATAATTTGCAGACCTGGATGTGGTGTGTGTCTGGTCAGGCTGCAGACTACCTGACGTTGCATCTACTTACTGTTAGGTGGGTAGATATATTCTCACTCAGTCAAGAAAATAATCCTTTTTGAGGCAGGAAGTATTAAGCTTTTTTTGTGAAGAGAATGAGAATATACTGTGTGTGCTTCGTGATTCTTTTTAGATTTCTATGTGGGTAGCAGAGAAAATTTATTTTCCTATTCTTTCTTTCTCTCCAGTCTCTTCTATAAGTCATCCTAACCATTTATCAGGTAATAGTAAAGCAAACACATCAGAAGGAAAAATACTAACTTTTTACAAGCTTTTTCGTACTAAGTTTCAGATTTTTGTTTCTCCTTTTCCTGCAGAAATGAAGAGTGACTTTAATGAAGGGCATTTGGTACAGTGATTGGGGTACTACCCTTTGTAAAATTGTGGCAATGTGACTATATGACTTATATTAGTACAGCTAATCCAGAAATATATTTTCTAATATTCCAGTTCTGTTTATTTCTAATCTATATAGTTATGCTTCTAACAAACTGTTCTATAAACATAAGCGTTCTGAGTATCTGGAAGAAATTTTCACTTCACTGGAGCTGTAGGTGTTACACAGGGAAATCTTTTGATGGTCCCCATGCAAGCTCCGATACAGCAGATTAATGTGCAAAAACATTAGGGCATATTTGTAACATTTGTGTTAATGTATACTTGTGAAGTTTATAATATAAGTATACTTTCTATTAATTTTTCTTAAAGCATAAATACAGTAAAACCAGTCCTATAATTATGGGAAATCTAAGAGGAGGAAGATGAACAAAGGATAAAATCTGATTCATAAAGTGTCCTTGCAATTCTGTATTTGTCCTTCTTTGTTTTCACATACAAACAATAAAATTCGTTGCAGTTTTAACATCAGAGGGGCTGTTGCTATAGACAATGGATTTGTTACTTCCTATATAGTCCCTGAAGTCTGATGCCTGCTTAAGAATTTACGTCTAGTTCAAGCATTATTTTCCCTTTACTGAAAGGGAATTGTTCTTAGTTTGGGACTGATATATCTATTTGAGGATTGAGAACCTCGCTGTTTTCTTCTGTCACAAACTATCTAGAAGCCCATGGGAGATGGTGCAGTCTAAGTTGCCAAGATAGTATCAAGAAGTTTGTAGGATCTGAGAGGGCTTCGTCTACTATTTAAACTAGAAGTTTGGGTACAGGTTTGTTATTTTTTACACATCAATACAGTTTGATTTCTTTCAGAACACTTAGTCTTTTGCACATTTTTTTTCCATCTTCTACTTTTGAGATGTTAGACTTTAAAAAACATGGTTTTGGATATAAAAAACATTTATATCCAAACAACCTCAAGCCTTACAAAATTCAGAACTGTATTATAGTAAGTGGATGAATGAGGATGTTTGATAACACTTCTTGTGAATTGCATATGCTTAGCTGGAATTCCCAAAGTAACTCTCATAGCTTGCTTGCATATTTTGGAAATGATCTGTGTGAGGTGAAAATTTCTATTCCATGAACTTCTGTTTTAGAACTTTCTCAACACAGTAGAAGATCCTTTTTTAACTGTCTTCAATGTATTTATATCTTAATTTATGGAAGATATGAAATAAATGTTAATACTAGGAGTGTGCACTGGTCATAATATTGTGCCACAATTTTCTTGCTAAAAACTGCATGAAGAGAAGTACAGGTGTTAGACAAGACAGATAAACATTTCTCTTTTTTTTTAAGGAGGTTTTTCGTCTTCATTTAATACCTATGTAACATAATATGAGTATGACTGACATTACACATCTATTAATGGAAATGAAAAGACCTATCTTTTTCCATTTTTTACTCCTGTACTCATTACAGAAATAATGGGTGGACTTGCAGCTGTCTAGACTTTTGCTGAGCTACCTCTGATTGCACAGAAAACAGCCAGAACACAGTGCTGTTCAAACACACTTCATCATTTGCACTGGTTCTTCTTAATCCATCTTATTCTAATTTATACACTGCTCCTATATTAGTGGCAAAAAAACACTACAGTGAATTTTCAACTCAAAACCCAGTTGGCTTCCAAAATAAGAGGGGGACTCTAAACCTACTAATAGCCCAGCCTCAGAGATCCTTACTTGTTACTCACTGTGTGGGAAGATTCTTGCGTAACATCCAAGACCACCCTTCTTCATCTGTTGGTAGGTGGATGTAGGCCCAGAGCCTAAACACTTGTCTGAAATTGAAGAAGATTCAGCTTATCCATCTCCCTCAAATAAGGATTCTTTAATTATAATAAAAACTAACGATAATAGTGATAATAAAACCAGGTTTCATATAGTTAGTCCTGTCACTAGGGACTACCTTTGATGGTTGGGGCCATTTTGTTTTTCAAAAGCCTTCCTTTTAAGTAAGGAGCGGGAAGTCTGTGGTGTTGTCATATGCAGAATGATACTGTCCTGTACAAACTGTTTTCTACTTACTCTTCCAGTTACAAAGGGTAAAATTATAATTAGGAAATGTCAGCTGGTAAGCTAAGAAAAATGAAAAGCATACCTGCTTTGGTTGTTCTCAAGTGTTTGGACACAAGTACTCACTGCACAATGAGGTATAGTTTCTGAACAATTGAAAAGCTACGAGAATAAGAGGTTTGGATATTTTCATTAAACGTGACTCCCTGTTCCTACGCTGCTCTCAGGTGTGCAGCATATATTTAAAATAACTTCCAGATCTCCTAATATTTTTTACCTTCATCTGTAGTAGAGTTTATTGGTGAAATTCTCTTGAAATCACGTCTGCATTAGAGGAAAAATATGCCTCAGGTGTGACCACACGATACAGTTAGAAAGTGTATCTGTCATTTGACTGGAATTTTTTCCCAAAACTTTTCCAAAGTAGTAGTCTCTGCGTTTCTGCCTTCCCTCCAAAACCAGTGATAGCCGATACAGATCTTGGTAACAGGTAATATTGCTGCTCATTGCTCTGAACATGAAGTCTTTGTTGCTGTAGATCTTGAGGAAGGAGGGAGGGAAAGCTAGGGTCCAATATTTTCACATGCAGAACCTTCTATGAATCCTTGTTAGGACAGTGGTACACTACATAAGAATTGCAATATTTGTTTGTATGATGAAAGGAGCGGTTTTGGGGTTATGTGAAGTTCAAAATGATGGGGGACTGAAATAAAAAAGATTCGTCAGGTATGTCACGAGTTATAAATATTAATTTCTGCTGTGTAGATTGTCTTTGCTAGGGATGAGACTGAAGTTAAAGGTTCTTTGTGACCTTTTTTTTCCCCTCACTATTTTATATATCCATATATAATTAATTTTAAAATGTTTTAAATGATTCATCCACCATCATACTCTTGAGTCATTTTCAGCCTGACTAGCCTACTTAAAAATATTTTTAGCTAAGGGCTAGATATTGAGTTTATGATACCTGGATGTTTGTGAGAGGATCTTATTTGTAAAGTGTCCTCAGCTGGCAGGGAGTAAGTTATAATTTTGTGTTATTCTATAAAATTTTACTTTTAACTATCATTTGCCACAATGGAAAGTGCAGGTTTTCTGTGAAATGGAATATTAACAAGGAAACTCTTATTCTAATACTGTATTACCAGGTTTCAGAGAGAAAAGTGACCTTTATCAATAGCATTCTTTATCATATATATACTTGTGTGTCTACTTTGTAAAATACATAAAGTTTTTTTATGAATCTGTATCCTCAAAACAACAAAAAATCATATATTTTTAATAGAAAGTATTAAAAGAAATAGAAAGTATAGTTTAAGGAGATTGTTCATTTGCTTCTAATATCCATCTGCAGCAGATTCTTTGATGGGTAAATCTGGCTGCCGTTTCTTAAAATTTGATCTAGTAAGCTATACTTAAAATCTCAAAATTCTTGAACACATTTCCAGCTATTTTAAAAATCAAATTCTCTTGTCAAAATCTGAGCTCTGAGAAAGTCATTTCCCAAAATACCTGCACGTATGTACAGATACGCATGAAGCTCTTGGTAGCATCTGGATCATCTCCAGCTGGGTTCTTACAAAGAATAAGCAGAAGGTTATAACCAAATGTACATATGTAGCACTTGACAAATTAGTCACTTGCAAAACTGTGGTTATAAAACTGCTGGTTTCAAATTACTAGTTCTGCCTCATTTCTATAGCAAGAACTCGATGTCTGCCTTCCTCTAATTCACTGTGACTCTTCTCCATCACCTCACTGATGGGATTGTTTTTCTGTGTGATTTACATTTCTTTTGTTTCTACTATTGTGGGGAATTAATAGTCTTGGAAATCCCTCGAATGATTTCAGTCTAAAGCTGGCTTTTTTTTTTTTTTTTTTTAAGCATTAGTAATGTTAGTGTGTGCTAGGGAAGGTATACAAATGAAATAGCTATTTATAAAAATGTTTTAAGCTTTCACTCTTCCTATCTTTAACACAAATTTGGAGGTAGATGAAACGTATATGATTTAAGTAATGTGATTTTCATAACTGTTATATTCTTAAATTTCGTTTCTTTTTTGTTCTTGCTGAGTCTCTCACTGCTTGCTACTTCCCTTCATATACATCTTGCAGTAGTAACTTGCTGATACACAGGGGAATACCTGAACTTTTATGGAGTATGTATGCAAATTTAAATTTGGGATGACGGTGCTTAATGAAAGATGAAGCGTATTAAGAGAAACTGGGAGTCATTGCATTTCTGCTGTGATTTTTTTTTTTTTTTTAAGCCTAATGTTTTTAGAGTACCTTCGGGAATATCCATAGTGATAGGTATTGCTGAGCTGAGAAAATTCAGCACAAGTCCAGAAAACCTGACCATCTCCCACTTGTAGGCACTGAGCTGTCATGTTTTGTTTGATCTGGGTATTAAATGAAAAAAAATAAAATAAAAAAAAATCAATTTTAGACTTTAATACAGCTCTTCGGAGAAAGCTTCTTTTGATCCTTGCATGTAACCAGATTTCAGGATGACTGAGTTACTTTGAGTTTATTAATAGTTCTCGCTCCTTTAAAGGCACCGTTATGTAACTGCCATGTACTGAATGTAAATATTTGTATAACAATTTCAAAGGATTGTTTAGACTAGTAAGCAGAGAGTTTTAGAACAAAAATAATATTGCTACAGTCCCCTTTCAACAAAAGAAAAGCCTGGCAGGGAAACACGTATGGAATACTTAGCAGATGCAGTGTGAACCATGGATTTCTGAAGAGCTGCAGTTCACTTTTCCATACCGTATTTGAAGCAGCAGTTTCAACATGGTGTTCATGGAAAACAGATGGTTTGTACAAACCTAATTATGAATAGTAAAGTAATATATTTGATAATTTTAAATTCCCTTATCAGGAATCTGCATCTCTACCAGAAATATTTCTGGGGAGCCTCAGAAAAAGAAAACAGAAAAATATTCCACTGATCCAATATATGTTTTCTAGAAAACTTTTAGGATTATGACTTTATTTTGGGAATAAATGAACCACATTACCTCTAGTCCCTGAGACCTTCCTCTTGCAATTAATTTAAAACAGACTTATTAATGGTAAGTGAGGCTCTGTGTACCAATACAAACCATATCCTTAGACACTTCCCTTAAGGCAGCTTCTAAGAGAGCTGCTTGTTTGTGGAAGGCTTTGCAAGCCAGACAGGTATCTGCCAGCCCCTTTTAATGCACTGTACGGAGTGCACTGTACTGCCAGTCCATTTTAATGCACCAGTACAGAAAATGTCAGGGTAACTGAAATCAAGTAACTGTGACCGGATACGCTGATGTAGATGAGAATTAGGACTCTTGCCTGTGAATCTGCCAAAAGTAGCTGGGCTTGGGTTCTAATTTTGAATACTAAATCAGTTGATCACTGACAGGGCTCCACAGAGATCTGCTTGGCACACATAGTGAAACTCAACCCAGAGCGAGTAAAAACAACATATGTTCCCAGAAGCTGCTTAGGAAGCTCTTTAACACTGAGGAATATCTACAAAAGCATTAGACCTTGAGAGTAGAAATAAGGACACCGGTAACCTCCTGATGAAGGAGTAGTTGCCAGAACTATACTCCTTCTTTAGCAACAGCGACTACATAGATTAAGGCTAATACTGCTGTAAACAAGTGTAGGAGCAGCTGACATTCAAACCAGAGCTCCCATGTGTACAGAAATTCACTCAATGGGAGGAATTGCAAGAGGGGAAAGTGTCAAGTGAATCTGTTAGATAATTAATGCGTGAGATTTATTGATGACATCCTGACATATTTTTGTGTAATAGTCTGCTTTCCCATTTTATGGTCTGTATTATTTCAAGACTGTGGTGATATTTTAGCAATTGAAGAGAATGTCAGAAATCGTTACTGAGAATGCATTTCTGCTTTTGCAGAGCATCAGGTACTTGTGGCCTCAGGAGGAGGAGAATGATAAATTTTATGCAAGATATTAATCAAAAGAGAAAATCTATTTCTTTTGTTTTAATGCTTGTTCAGGATCAGACAACTGATATGTTAAACCATACATGTAATAATGGAAGTTAGCAGAATGAAAACAGACAAATCACATTATATGCTTCTTAAATTAGGATGCTTCTCCAGACATTGCTTATCTTTTGAAGATGAAACAAATAAAGTCTTGACGAGACTGCAGAAAAATGGTGGAATGGGTTTAAGGCCATGTTGTTGTATGTGTAATTGGAAGTGTGTGAAAATGACAGCCTTGCTGCAGTGCTCACTTCAAAGCCCATGTAATTCCACTTCTGAGCAGATGCAGTATCAGCTCCTGATCTGCTACTAAATAGCACTTCCTGGTGCTGCTGCTGGTTGCAAGGTATGTTTCTGATTTTGAGACCACCCACGCTATTTTTATTCCAATGTATTGCAAGCTGTTTGTAGTGTATGATGTGCATTTCTGTGCAGTTGCATACCCAAGGTGCAAGCTGTGCAGTGGTCTTGTGCATACCTCCCTACTGCATGGAACAGGGGTGAGTTTGTAATACCGTTTGGTCCCGGGAGGATCACTGCACAGAAGAGGTGCAATTGCAGTGTGACTCTTTAGTTGGCTCTGACACAAACTGCAGAGAACTGGCAGGGTCCCAGGTATCAGCTGCTGGCAGTAGGACCTAGAATGCCATTATTTTGCCTTAATGCAAAGCTTTATGCTAGAGCATTGCTACAGTTAGTACTGAATATAGCTAGATAAAGCTACCTTGGATTTGTCTGTACGAGGTGGAGTCCACGTTAGCAGAATCACGTTTAGAACTTGCATACGGATGTATATTTCTGGAAAGTAAATGTTTGTTTCAGGCATCGTACCAGTGAAACAAATAGATTTTTATAAACTTACAAATAGAGCATTTGGAAATCGTTGTATCTCTTTCCTCACACTGATAACTGATCCCAGGTCAGCACATCTCTTTCTTACCTCTGCCCCTTTACTGAACTGGAGGAGCTGGAACTTTGGGGAGTAAGAAGGAAGGGAAAGGAAAGCTGTAAGCAAGGCTTTGTTCCAAGTCTTCACCGGGATAAAATATTTGTCCTTCTGTCTGTAATGACAAATTAATGCACCTGAAGCATCATATTTGTTTAATTTATGTATTGTCTTAAATGTGTATGGGGATGTCATGATAATGGTGTCTAGAATCCTGATAATTTTTCCTCTGAAGAAATCTGGGGACTGAAAGACAACTGGTCATCATCAGTCCTATTGGTGAAGTAAGTGTTGTGGCTTTCATTTTGTAAACTTACTGTTGGCTTAGATTATTTAATGATACGATTTTTCAGAAATTTCAAGTATGCTTATATGGATATTATTTGTGGTTTTGAATTCCTTTTCAAACACTAAGCATAATATTTCAGTCTAATATTTTGGGCTGGTATAGTTCCCCAGAATTACAACAACATACCATCATCGCCAATCTCAATATTTTTTTTGTCTAACTGTAGAATAAATTGAAAAAACATTGCAAGTATACATTTTAGCTCTTTTTAAAATCATCCTATGTCTGCTTAGTCTTGGTTAGGACATTGGTTTTGTTGGTGGTGGTGGTTTTTAAGGGAAAGGAGAAGGAGGAAAGTCAGAAGATTTTTCTGTTTTGCAAGTTAATCCTCTTAATAGTAATGAAAAAACTGTAATCTGAGGATTCCCAAATCTTGTTTGCATTGGTATTTCTATCAGCTGCAGCAACAGATGCATTTTGAGCCAGACTGAGCATCTTGATATCAGCCTCTTTAAAGCAGAGCATAGAGTATGGAGCACTGCAGCTTAGATTCAGGCAGACTGAGTGGGACTTTAATTAATTCCACATGTTGGCAGCTGTGATAGGAACATCACAGGAGGTGCTGCAGCTACAGCAGCTTCCAGTTCTGTGCAAAATAAAATAGCAATTCACATGTTGGGGCTTCATTCGCTATTCTCAACTGCATCAGGCTGGCTTAGGATCAGGATCTGCCACCAGGCAGGGCTCACACAGGGAGCATCCTTGGTACCGTTGGAGGTGATCTCCATGTCAGTAGAAACATACGTATTGGAGCCAGCCACTCTCATCTGTTCCCAGTTTTGTTGTCAGCTGTAATGGTTTTGAAAACAAGTAATGTTTTTGAAAACATCCTCTTCCATCAACATTGAAAACAGGTAAAACAGATGTACTCAAATGCCAAAGAAAACTAATTTAGTGGGGAAAAAGACACAGAACAGTGAAGCAATACTATTTATATTACATAGCAGCACTATTAGGCACAAAATTGACTCATAACTGCTCTTGTTAATATGTGATTAATGAGAAAAAATTATGGCATCTCCATAGCTCTTCCACTTCCGTAGGCTGTTCTTAGTTCTAGCCTGAAGCTGACTGGGTTTTACTTTTTGTTTGTGTTTGTTTATCTAGCCAGAAATAGGTGATTAAGGACTTCCAGATGGACTAGCTGTTGTACACGATATGACTAGGAGTGTGAGGGGACTCAACTGCTGGATTTACCGTTTTCCATATGTGAAAGAAATGTGATCAGTGCATTGAAAATAATGAGGGCTGATACAGATTTTTAAGCATTGTGAAGACAAAGTATGAGGAAATGCTTGATGAACTGGTGATTTAAAAACAAACAAACCTTGAAATCAACAAATGTATCCCAATTTAGATTTCTTACTGTATTTAAACAACTCCCAGCAATGTATGAGGGCTTCTAAACAGGTTTTGATGCAGAGGAAAAAATGTTTATTTGGGAAAACAGCCCTTGGATAAAATAATACATTTAGTAAACTCTGACACTTATTACAACAGAAACACAAACTTGGAAGACTGTCATGTTAGCACCAGAGATCACAATGAAAATTTTGGAAAAATAAACTAAGCAAAATCACTGAAAATATTTGGTTAGCCAAAACTTAAGATAATACAGATCTAGATTTTGCATTGGGCCTTCCATTATGTAAATTAAAATTTAGTATTTTCCACATTCATGTAATTCTGAAGTCAAAAGAGGTTTATATTACAGGAATAAGTATGTTTTGTATTTGCTCTTCAGTGGGTGGTAGGCGTCTGGAAGAAAGTATTGAATCGAGTATTGCCAAATATAAGTGGAAAAAATAGGAAAATTATTTTAGTACCAGTATTGGTTTCTGCGGGTAGCAGAGCTAATACATGACTAGCCTTCAGTGTTGAGTTTCACTGTGGTTGATGTTAGAATTTGAAGACTGTGTTTGCTTCATTTTACACTCCATAATTCAGTATCTTATAGAAGGAGGCATGAAAAATATTTTTAAACTTTCTTTAAAAAAATCAAAAATGCAGTGTTTTGGAAATGGATCTTCAGTAACAATCTGTGATGTATCAGTTGTTCCTGCTTTCCTAAGATTTATTTTCAGATACCAGTAAGGAATTCTGAAGTAATTAATTCAAAACAGGATGATGTTTCTCATGCATTTCCAAAGTACCTACATTATTGATGCAGAGGTCCACAAAACAGGATAGTGTTACCAGGTGCTTCCAAAATTCAGCAGCCTTTGCATCTTGAAATGTTTATTTTACACAATGTCCCTGATGTTCTGTCTCGGCAGAAATAGTCATCCAGGCGGCTTGAGGATTTTTTAATTTTCAGTAGTTTATTGCTGAATAATGACCCTTTATGCAGCTAATCTCTTGATTAATCTGTTATATCCTCATTGCTTCTACTTGGTGCCAGCAGTCAAGCGTTATTGTTACGGATGTTGCATGCAAGTTTGACAGACCAGTGTGACTTATGACAGGCAAAGCAAAGCATGGAAACTGATACCTTCACAGTATATATGGTAGTATTTTTATATGGTATTTCTGTTATTTCATCTGTGAAATGTCATGGTTTGAAAGAGCGAGTAGAGAACATGCATAAGTTTAATTTCCTTCCTGTATTTACGTTGCAGTTCAGCGAGGAAGATACAAGAAAACTAGGAGAGGGACTCTTTGTCAGGGAGTGTAGTGATAGGACAAGGAGCAATGGTTTTAAACTAAAAGAGAGTAGAGTTAGATGAGATATTCTTCACTCAGAGGGTGCTGAGGCACTGGAACAGGTTGCCTAGAGAAGCTGTGGATGCCTCATCCCAGGAAGTGTTCAAAGCCAGGCTGGATGGGGCTTTGGGCAGCCGGATTAAGTGGGAGGTGTCCCTGGCCATGGCAGTGAGGTTGGTATTAGATGATCTTTAAGGTCCATTCGAACCCAAACCATTCTGTGATTCGGCAAGAATCAAAAGCATTTGAAAGATCTGTGTGTGCAGTTTGAATGTATGGCAAGCAATTAGCATTGCAAAACCTGTAAGCTAATGGAATCACAAGCTTAGCTGGAAGCATGGTTGTTATATTGAAATAGATATAAAGCTGATTAAACGAAGTAACTTAATGTTTAAAAATGTTAATATATGGAGGCAGTTGACCCAAACTTAAAATGCATGCAAAACCCATTATTGTGCTCTGTAAGCAGCTCAGTGGATTTTAGCAAGACTTCTGGTTACATGAAGTGATATAAATGGGACAGAATATATATATATATGGCACAGAATTGAAAGAGAGACGTGAATTTCTAGAATACCTAAACTTTTTCCCCTCCTATTGCAGTGCTGTGAGAAACAGCTTTGAATGAGTACCAGATTGAAACCTTGAGACAGGAACTTAGAAAACAATAGTTGTATTTCCACATAACAACATTGAATTGCAGCGAGTCTTGCATTTCAACTAGTATATTGAAACTTAAGAGTTATTTAATTCGATCTTTTAAATGAAATTCTGTAACCTCTCCAGGAAATAGTGTCTGCTCACAAACAGTAGAGGCCTTGGATTGCAGCAGATTATAGCAGCATGCCTCAGCAGGTCTTCTGATCTAAAGAATCAAAGAAATGAAAGTAGATTGAGTATTTGGCCGTATGATTTCATTCTTCTGAGTTCTCTGTAGTATGTGAATGCTGTGTTTGTCAAGTAAGGTGATTCTAGCTAAGGGCACTGACTTCTATAATGCAAAAGAGGTTGTACTGAGGAAAATGATACAGTTTATATTTAACAGCAGTTGTGTCATAGAATCTATAATATTTTACTGAACTGGATGAGCCAGCTGTCTGTCCTTATAAGTAGGCTTTTTCTTTTTAAGTTCTTTCTTGATACAAGTAGCTTTTATTTTTAGATTAGCTACTCAGGGCTGAGATGGAAGGTTAGCTGTATGAAGTCAGGGGCTATTTTTGGTTCTGTATTAGTCTTCCCAGTTATGCCACTAAAGGAAAGAATCTGTTATGCTGACTTACTTGTGCTGCCGTGACTAATGCATCTATGGGCAAGGATATAATTCTTGTCTTGTAACTGAAAATGCTATGTTTTTTTTTTTCCTCACACAGGCTGGATTATGGTCACAAGCTGCATTTGTTAATTCTCTGTTTCCAATTTCCACTTATTTCCTTGTTTAATAAGGCTATTGTTTCTAAGTGTAACTCTTTAAATTTAGAAGTGTGATGTTAAACTTCACCGTTGTATAATATACTGAGCTATTCAGTATATTATATTTTATAATATTCTGAGATTTTGTTCAAGTACTGGATAATACTGGGGGAAGGGTTTTTCTGGGCTATTTTTCGTTACAGAGAACGATAATGTGATTTGTATTGTGAATCAAGGTGTGATTCAAATTATTCAAAATTTACAGAATTTTAGACTTCCCAACTGTAATTGTTCCCATATCGAAATAGCTGCACGTAACCAGTGCAATCTTTGAAATACTGTGTTGCAGAAAGAAGTCAGGTCTGTACTTTGGAAGACCAGTGAATGGCCCTTGCCAGAAAGTCCTACAGTACTGGAAGGCTTTGGGATACAGCTACGTGTAGGAATACACTTAAACTTGTGCATATTTCTAGAGCTTAGTTTTCTGACAGGCATTTCCAGTACAGTGAGGATGATCTGTCTGTTGAAATGCACCCAAATGCAATCTTCCATTTTCATGCGTGTTCGTTTTCTGAATTAAACTCTAGGGATATTGAAAAATATATGCAAAAATCTGTTTAAAATTAAAATAAAACTAAAACGTGGTATGTGCTGTATTCTGTCATCTGTTCCACATAGCTGTATGAGTTGTGGTGACCTGACCAGTCTGTTTATGCAGTCTTTCTGCATTGTCATACTGTATTAGGCGTTTCCTGGGCTTGCTGCCAGACTTTTTCCGTTTACAAGGCAGCAGGCGAAGACTTAACATTTGTTTTCTTTCTTACTCTTCAGATTCCCTGTGGGACAGAAGGGTTTTGTCTCCTTCGTTTTCACTGTTGTTCCTCATTACAGGGTATCAGTGAAAGGAGGTTCATTTTCTGATGATGACTGTAATATGTGTCACAGCCATTGATTAAATAATCAGTTAGGAAGCTGGCCTAGAGGCATTATTCTTATTATGGTCTTTGTTTCAATATTCTTTTTTTTTTTTTTTTTTCCCGAATAGGATAACAAGCTGTCTTTATCCAAGGAAAATTCAACATTTACAATGTTTTGTATATATTCAGAAAATGTAATGCTTCCATCACTGTTCATTGAATTTAATGAACTTGAAGGCAAAGATAATCAGACAATGCTTTGTGGAAATCGTAACCTAGAAATCAGATGTAATATATAATTCTACTGCAGTGTCCAGCAGAGCTGAGGAGGCCCTCAGGCCTTTCACAAGTTCATGCTGTGCTTAGTTTTGTGAATGTGAGTAATTCCACTCACTGCAGCAGGACTGCTCTCAAGCCTAAAGCTTGGCTTAAAAAGGGGATTTGCTGGGCTGGGACCAGAAAGCAGGGGACACTGCTTGATCCAGCTATAGAAAAAAAGACCACTGAGATGTTTTCAAAAATGGATAAATTGAGATTGTAAGGATGATATTAAAGCATCTGAATAATTGCTAAAGTATATGTCTATATCATTGTTAAAAGGTTCTTTATTTTTTTCCAGAAATATAGATTATTGTAAAGGAAAATCACAGACTTAAAATATTAACTTAATTTGCCGGTCTCAAAACACTCACCGAGATGTACAGGGATATAACAGAAGACCAGGTAGTGATTTTTGTCATTCTGTAGCATTCGTTAGTTTTGCATTCTTTCTGCATGACCTGATCTTTAACTGTGTTTCACGTTTTAGTCACAAACAAAAAAAAAATCTGCACTTGAGCTTCAGAAATGGAGGTATTTGGCCTAGTCCCAACTATTTATAAAAAACAAATGAGATTTTTTTGTCCTGGTCTGCTAATGACCTTGAAGAGATTGCCTGCTGGGGTAGTCACTGGCATGCATTGCATAGTACTCATAGCTACAGTCAGTAAGAAAGGTGTCGAGTGTCTATCAAGCTCGTGGCTATATGTCCCCAAACCTTAGGACTCCCCAGCCTCTACCCTATGGCTGTTTCAGGCAGAGGTGCTTAGTCCTAGAAGCATTTGAGCTCTTCCAAGCGCTGCATCAGAGGCTAGTAGTTTGTCTATCCATCTTTTCGTATTCTGTAATTTTGTTTAATGTGGGGAGTACCAGCACAATTCTGCACTAGAGCTGTTACTGACCACATAAGCTGGTGAGGAACAGAACAGTTTTTTGCTGTTCAAGTTAAACCTCAGAGATGGCAAGTGCTTCTTTCCTATACCAGCAGGAATCTTATTACTCAGCCTTATATTCCAGGCTTACTGCCTGTCTGATCTAGCAGTGGTTTTGTTGCTATTCTCATGTACCCTGATGTGGGCTTCCATACCTGCCTGGCTCTTGCTCAGTTTATTTTATTTTTTTTTTTACCTGCTTCTAATTCACTTAGTATTGCTGCCTTTGACTCTGTCGTTTCTGCCAAGTGTTAATTTAAAAAGAACAAAAAGAATACTGGCAGTTACAGTACCTTTTTTTTTTTTTAAGGGCATACCAAAGGTTCACTGGTCTACGACTTTTCTCTATATGTCTTCTTCCTGGATATATCCTGGCTACTGATTTGGTTGTTCTCTTGCTATTTACTGAAGACATGGCAGGAACTGTGACTCAGTATAAGGGGGAAAATAGCTGCCTTAAGCTAGTAATGAACAGCTTTCATTCTGGTCTTAGTTCAGTCTCGAAAGACATTTATAGTTTCAGTAAGTAGTTAATAATGGTTAAATGCATCCATCCCCTTTCCCTTGGTCTAGCTGTTCAGTGGAAATACAGGGACCCAGGGGAAATTCCAAGCTAAGAAAATCCATGTTAAAATCACAGTGCTCAGTAAAAAAGAGTGGGAATGCCCTTTTCACCTTCCTCTTTGAGTTCCTGAGGCTGCCCAGAGGAAATTCTTGCTTTTGAAAGTTAAGTCTGCCCCTGCTGGTGATCGAACTGAAATAGAACATGGACAACTGACCTATTTCTGCAGGACTTCTTTGCTTGCATTTTGTACTTTAGGACATGTATAAACCCTTGAACTGTCAGCCTGACAGTTACAGTGGGATGGATCCAAAAACACTGCAAGAATTTTAATGAGACTGTTCATGTTGCAGTGATGAGGAAGTGGCAATGCTATCTTTATTTGAGAAGGGAAACGAAAATGATGATCACAAAAATGACCTGTCAGGCAAAGTAGACAAATCTTTTACTTTTGCTTACTCAGAAATAAAAGTTGATGCAAGGGGCAAAGGGCAAAACTGTTGGTACAACATAGCTGTAATCTGCCCCAGTCAAAGTGGAGTAGCATTGCCTTGGAGAAAAGCGGAGACCTGTCAGACTGAAGGTACGAGCAGGGAGGTTGTATCTGGTTTTGTTATGCTGACATTCAGTGAATTATTTTTTTTTGTGTTTTTTTTGATTTGTTTTGTTTTTTTTTGTAGCATTTTTTTGGGAAAAGGTCATATTGCATTTCTTTAAGAGTTTCAGCCCCTAATGCCTGTCACTACTGCTGAGCTGCAAATATGCACAGATCCAGCTGTTACTGTGCATGCCACTTCTCTTACTTTTCCTTTTGCCTCGTATGTTATGCACTTCCTTTTTCAAATATTTACACCATATCCTATTTTCTTGAAGTCAGTAGGTATACATTTTCTTTTCATTGTTTAAAAAAAATACAGACAATCTTTTGTATATTTTCCAGTTGGATGTCTTAGTTCAGTTTTCATCTAATGTGGGGATTTTGTCATCCAGAGCAGCTTTCCCTAGGCACAGGGTGTGGCTCTTAAGACTTAAACCATCCAGTCCTGTTGCTGTTACTTAAATTGAATCAGCCGTACTAAATTGAGCCAAAGTATTTGTCTTTACAGCTTGTCATTCTACATTTAGAATGAAACATAGTTGTACAGCTGGAATAAATACAATTTATTCAGTGGGCTCCTGGCTGAAGGGTCTTGATATATGGATCTGCTGTGTGCTTTTTTTGTTTGTTTTAATTTGTCACCTAAAGGAAATAGTCTGTTTTAAAGTTACATCACAAATGCATGTGTTAAAAACTTGATTTTTGTTTTGAACTAAAACTTTAAACTAGTTGAAGTCCTCAGATAATATTTAAAGAACACCATACTGCTTACTTATCTGTGTAAATTTCTTTCAATTCTGCACAGCTGTGTTTGGGATAACAGGATATTTAAAGGTATCTTTCCTCTGTGAACTGTTCCACTGTTGGTTAATCTGAATAAAGTAACGATGACATTGTCATAGTCTGTGGCTCAAGAGGTTAAATATTATTACGCTTTACGCATCATTTTTTTTACATGAAGAGAAATGCCATTTGCTAGGCTTTGTGCTCCAGTTGCCAGTTGTCACTTCCTGCCTGTTACTTGCCTTTCCTCTGACTCACAGGGCGCCATACAAAATATATGCCTTTTTTAATGAAATATCCAGTAAAAAAAAAAAAACTATAAGGTGGTCATTTAATTATAGTTGGTTACAGGACTCTTTTTCATATTAAAGATTTGAGACGAATTGAATTCTTTAGTACTTTTAATATGTTTATAAAACACTGTAGTGTCAGTTTCTCAAAATCTTTTAGTGCTTTTTTTCCTCTGGAGGATGGAGGACAAATACCTTGTGGGCGAGATCGTCGTTCAACTTTTCTAATTGTAACTTTGTCATGAAGGATAATTATAAAATCCCTGTTGAATTCTGTCTATAAACGATGGGTCGTTCTTCTTGTGTCTTCCAGGGATGCATCTTCTGCTTGTTACAGTCAGAGGTAGGAGTAGGGGTTGGTGCAAATTACATTTTTAGGCTTATGTGATGGTAATAATGGGAAAGGGATTTCTGTAAAGGTCACGGTTTTCTATAATCTAGTCCTGTAGCTTTATTTGACTGAAATACTTCTTTGTAAAGAGGAAACTTCTTAGGTTGGCTATAAATATTTGTCAGAAATACAAACCAATTTAAAAGGTAAATGTGATGGTTGTATATGTTGCATTGAAACACTGCACCAGCGGACAGCAGAGGATGAGGAAATTTATTTTTCAAATAGATGTGTTTGAACAGAAGCCGTGCAACAAGACAACCTGACAGCAGGCTGGACAGTCAGAGGAGCAACAATGGGTCGCTTTGTATTCAAAATAAAGGGAAAGTAGTGGAGTTACCAGCAGAACATAGGCAATGTTTGTCCAGGAAAGGGTGTTGTCTTTAGAAATAAATAGGGCTTAACACATTTAAAACACTTTACTTAGAATTAGAATTAATTAATTCAGAGTTAATTAGCTAATGTTCTTTTTAAAGCATTCCTAAAGAGTTTTTCTCAAAACATATTTCATTTTTCTGTTGGAAAAAAAAAGAATTCAAAGAAATATGAAACTCTGGTGTAAGGCTTTGTAGTGTCAACTGTAATTAATTCTACAAAGCTTCTTCATGTACCTCCGTATATGCCTTCTTTTAAAATATATATATATATATGTTTAAATAGACCTTTTCTTTCTGTAGACAAGCAAATCACATTCATCATCTTCTTATTCAAGACCATTATCTGTGGTAATTTAAGCCACAGACAGGAGAGATGTTCTGATTGAGTGTTACTGCCAGGCCACTGCTGGAAAACAAGCGCTCTGAGTACTCATGTAGAGCTTTTGTGCTTAAAGCTAGGAATTGGCCAGACCTAAATCTCAGAAATGACATAAGGACTGTAATTCTAAAAAAGCCCTCAATAGTATTGAAAATTAGATATTCTTCTGGTGCTTGACCTTGTCAAGGTGTCTACAGCTTTTCAAATTTAAACATCATGCACAAAAGCCCACAGCATCAGGACTAGCAAGAGAGTTGTTACTTGAATGAGTGAATGAAAGACTCCTTATTTTGCTGGTTTTGCTATGGTATGCATATGTGCAACAAAACAAAAAGAATGGGTAAGACACAGCAGACAGGCACTTAGTGGAGAGAAAAGCTATATTTATCGTATACTAGTTCAATAAATCAAATTTTGTTCACTAGCTTACTGAAATAGTTCTCATATGCAAAGGTTCTACTGCTGATGAAAGTAAAAAGATAAGTAATGTTCAAAATTCAATTGTTTTTAAATTTCTAAACCGATGAATCCTGTTTGAAGCTATAAACAATTGCTATATGATCAAAATATAGATATTGCTATTTGATCAAAATATAGATATTCTTCCAAGCAGAATTGTGTTATTTGCAAGTGAGACCACAGTGGACCTGCAGCATGCAAAATCTCATGCAAACTATTCAGTTCACCTTTCCCTCAGTAGTATTTTTGCATGCTAAGTGAGCACTGTTATCATTAACTGCAGCATATACATTAGTTTGAACTCTGTGGGAAATGAAGACCATTTATTTTAGCATCTGCTTGCATCTTGGGAACTGATTCTATGACTTTATTATGAAGGCCTAGAAAAATAACCATTAGATTGTGCTTTTAGGAAAACCAACAATTTCTGTGAATGTGGTTTTAGAAACACTTTTCTTACCTTGTAATTTTTTATTTTTTTTTTGGGGGGGGGGGGAGCTTGGTAAATTTGAGCAGATCTTTGTTCCTCATTGATTGAACTCTTAAAATATTTTTTTTACATGCTTGCACATTTTACATGTTAACCAGTCAAGACTATTTGTAGGGAGAAGGAGGAATTGCAGTATTCACTGTATGGCAAGCAGCTATGTAAATGTTTCTCACACTTGCATTTATCTGGGTCCAGTTATAAGTACAGTTTAAGACCCTTTACAGTCAGCTGAAGCCTTGGCTTGTGATGGACAGGTGGAAGTTGCGGTGCTTTAAATCAGAACAGAAGGATTCATTTTAGGCTCTGTTAAAGTACAGCATTCAGCTGTAACCTGCTTGAAACAGCACTGCGAGGGCACAGGGGCACAGGTAGGGCAGTGGTGGGTGCGCAGACGTTATGGAAATGGAACCTAGTTTGGGGGCTTTGGGTGGGAACTTGGGCTTCATGGAGTGTTTCCCTCCTTTTCCAGCAGTGCAACTGGGGTAACTATTCTGAAAGGTTTCCCACGCCTTACTTTTCTTATAAGGATGGGTTTGAGTTGGTTGTTGAATTCTCTGCCCTCCTGCTCCTTGTAGGTGGAAAAGATATTTGGTCTTTGTATCTAAAGCAAGCTTTTACATCAGTGGTGATGCTCTTGGGAAAAACAAAACAAAAAACAGAAATCTCTGGGGATGTAGACTCTCCTTATTAGTAGAGGGGAATAAATGCCGTGTTAGCAAAACTCTTAAATTTATACAGCCTTTTGAATCCCATTGGTACTGCCTCTTTGGTTAAACCACCATCAGCAGTTTCAAGTACAGCTTAAAACATCTCCGGGAAATGCAAGTGGGTTGTTGTTGTGACAATAAGATAAAAATAAAAGGATTTTGTTGATGGCCGGAGCCCTTTGGCTTCCTAACACAGTGAAACCAGCAGTTGATGCTGCAAGTGGCCGAGCCGTGTGGCTCCTCGTGCTGCAAGGGCACCTGCTGTTCTTCCAGGGAAAGCTGCCATGACAACTGCGTGGCTTGCAAGCGCCTGGTCCCTGCTTTCCTGCAGCGATGGAGGGTCATTGGTATTCTGGGCAGCTGCCTGCTGCAGGCAGCAGCAAACCCTTCCCTTCCTCGAGATCTGCCAGCACTCGCTGTTAGCACCCTGGGTAAAATATGCAAATGGTGTTGACAGGTATCTGGAAAAGGAAAAAAGGAAAAAAGGCCCGTTTGCATAGAAGCAGTGATTTGTTTTAGCTTGTTAATTAAATGCTTTTACCAAATGGTTCTAACTTTCATAGCTTCTACAAATCTTTTATTCCCAAATCTCATTCAGAGTATGCAATGTTAAATAGGAACGTAAAAAAGAATAGGGAAGCGAGGTGGGGGGCATGTAGAGCACACAGGAAAACATTAATCAGCTTACATTTAAAAAATATCTTCCTACCTGCAATCACTTATTTTCTTAGGGACAGTTAAAAGGAGTTTGGAATTTCTTTAGTGGCATTTTTGGTTTTAATTTGTTTTAAAGCAGACATTTCTTCACAAACTGGCTTCTTGGCTTTTGAGGGGTGGTTTTATTCAAGGTCTTTGGTTTTGTTTCTTTAAAGAATATCTAAAGCATTTGTCATTGTGACATTCCCATCCTTCTCCAAATGTATTTTAACTTCATTATTGCAACAATAAAGAACAGAATGAGCTGTAAAGGGCATGGAAGGAACTTTGTTTTTCCTTTTTTCTTCAGTAAGGACTACCTTTTAATGACAGGGTGAAATAGATGTCTTGTTGGGTTTGTTTGTTTGTTTGTTGTTTTTAATAGGACACCAAAATATGAATATTAAATGCCATAGATAAAAAAAAAATGCAGAAGCAAAAAAATTTTAACAGATTTTCCCACAAGCAATTGATGTAAGAATACCAGAATGCTTCAGTAGGTTTTCTAGCTGTTTTCATCAAAGCCGTCAGCATGCACATATAGGCAAAAATACAGGTATTAAATGTAAGAGAAGGTGGTCTTGGAGGTAATGGGCAGTCATACTTAACATTCTTGACTGTGAGGTTTCCTGTACTTCTTCCTGTACGTGGAAGATAGCTGAAATACCTGGGAACTAGAATGTTTGTCATTATAAAAGAACGTTACGGTATCGCTGTAAAAAGGAAAACAAACTAATTAAGTGTTGCTGACTAACTGAAGACTTAGCATTTGAAAATACTGCATTTGTTTATTTTACTTTGTATATTTTGCCATCAAGGTGACATGCTTGCAGGACTTCTTTGGAGATGACGATGTCTTCATTGCATGTGGACCTGAAAAATATCGGTATGCTCAGGATGACTTCGTCTTGGATCACAGCGGTAAGACTACACATCCTGAACCTACTGAAATAGTCAAGTTCATTGAGATTTCCTTTTTTTCCCCCCTCAAGCTGTGCATTATAGATTGGTATATATTTTCTTATTGATGAAAGCATTTTCCCAAACCATCATCTGAATTCTGTATATCTGTTAAAATGCACTAACAATGTTTAACGAACCCTGTCCCTAAAGTTCAATGGAAAACAGCACTGAATTTTCAAAGGTTCAGTTATGTCTCTAAATGTTCCTAAAACCAGTTATAAACATTTACTTTTGACTTCTATGGGCTACA
Source organism: Anser cygnoides (assembly GCF_040182565.1). Taxonomy (NCBI): domain Eukaryota; kingdom Metazoa; phylum Chordata; class Aves; order Anseriformes; family Anatidae; genus Anser; species Anser cygnoides. The sequence goes on from NC_089876.1 coordinate 46,273,401, forward strand.
AGATGGTCTCACATATTGCTGTCATCATGGGATGTTTAAAAAGATCACATATGTAACTGCTAATTTCAGATCTCAGGTTGTCCTGCTAGACAAGTCATATTCCATGTTGAGCCTGTTTATACTGTGAGATGGTAGGGGGTTTTGTGCAGAGAAGGAGGTGAGACAAACCAGGATGTTATGTCCACACTGTCTTCCATTGACAGATCGTGAATTTAACTTGTTTAAGAAAGTTACTTTTCCATACAGAGAAAATCTATAATGCAAGTTCAAGAAAAAGTTCCCTACCAGGGAGTTTTAGAATTGTCTCGGAATATCAAATCATACACGCTTTTTGTTGTTGTTGTTTGTTTTTTCCCTCCTTTTCTTTTTAGGTCTGTATTGTCTGTAAAATCACAGTTTTCCTTCTATGAAAAATGAATCTGAGTGGTAATAAAAATTGCCCTGGCAAGAACCATCAAATTATTTGAGGATAGATTTGGGTTGTGAACTTTTGCTGTTTTTTCTAATTTTTATGAACACCATAATTTCATTACAAAGTCTGCTGTTATATCAAGAGGCATAGGTACGTACCTAACCAGTGGTCCATACAGTAGGACGGATAGAGGATTTCAACTGGCTCCCATTCTAGTGTAATCGACAGCATGCTATTCTTCCAAAACTACTTGATTATGTTGATTCAAATAAAGAGTATGTTTTAACCATTTAAAACTAGCTAAGATATGTTTGTATTCTTGTGCAGACATAGGAGAACATGGTAGTATTAACTCACACTACAAATTCTAGCCTGAACAAAATTATAATTTCCTTTGTGATCCCAAGGCTGTAAGTTTACTCTTCCCATTACACCATGGACAGACTGAGCTCATTTCCTTACTGAGAACCCAGTTATGGAGGGTTTCTTTCTCAATTTGTCTCTTCACCTTCAGTGGTCCTTGCTTCTTGTTACATGTCTGGAGGTCATAATGGATAAAAGCAGTTTAAGTACAGAGTGGATCATGACTTGGCTGGCAGGGGATACAGCTCTACATACTACTTCTGATGGCGACTTTGTATCACAGTCATTGCATTGCCATCATGGTGATGAATAACAGAGACAAAATCGAGAGGGAAATTTATATGATTTCGTGGGGAGAGATTTGCAGTAGATGCTAACTGTAGGAATTCAAATTTCATCAAAATGTCAATACATGTATGACTATTTATTCCTTTCCCATTTAGGTTGTCCTTTATTTAATGACATACAGTTGGTGGTAAATGGCAGTAATCTGTTGTCTCAGCATTTTGAAAGCAATAGACATTTTTCACCTCTTCAAAAATTGTTCACAACATCAGCTTCTTCTGAAGTAAGGTGAATTGAGCTTGCTGTGCAGTTGCCCTATGTGGAGGTGCCGTTACAGCACACAGGATTTACTGAACTGTCAGAGGAATTTTGTCATTGGCTGGCTTTACTCTTTCAGCTGTGCTAACTTGAATAATGGTCATAATCTGACTTCAAGATTTCAGATATTAAATGCAGAAGGTTACATAAAGCATTTGGCTCAAAAATATGTATATGGTATGTGGGTTGAAGTTCTGAGGTTGTCATTATAAATTTGTTTCATTCAGTTTGGCAAGCATGTTTAGGAAATACTGATGTTCTTTTTCTGGATGATAAACAGCAACAGTAGGGTTTGGAGGAAGCTGGTACAATGAATTGTTTTTGAAACTCCATCTGCTTGGTTTGTAGAATGCCGTGTTATGAAGTCGTCTTATTCCCGATCATCTGGCATGAGGTATTCTGGGTCCAAAAGTCCAGGACCTTCACGTCGAAGCAAATCACCTGCCTCAGGTACAACTTCTAAGAAAGAGATAAACACATAAAATGCATGAAATCTAGGATTTGTTTAATGGATTGAAAAGGCTGTTGGCTATACGTGAAATATAAGTGCCATGGTTTGTTTCCTGAGGTAAAAATGCTTTATCAGTTTCTCTCATAGATATAATACTGATTTATAACAAAATACACATTTATTTTTGAATCCTGAAAAGAAGTGTGGCTTCTATTTATTGATTAACAGGCATAAAAAGTTTCATTTTATGAAAACTGGAATATTTTGTACTAATTGTATGCTTGGGATATGCTTTCAGCATGGTGCTTGTATTTCTTGAAGACTCTAAGTACAGGATGGCTATGTGGTTAAATTGACGCTCATAGAATATAGCCTTAAAACTTTTGAATTCGAAAAGTTTTTCCTATATAAGATAAATATTTTCAAAACATAGGCTTTTGTTGTTTCACGTAATTTTAGGAGCTGTTCTGGAATATTTTTGCTCATTAACAGATCTTTTTTTCTTGTGCTTTTTGTAATTTCAAAGAAGGGTTCACATTGTGTATATGCCAGCAGTTTGACTGAACACCACAAATTCCAAACACTGAGCCTTTTATACAAATAAGTAGAAGGGAGAAACTTGTTTTTCCTTTTTTAGTTCTGCATTTAATTTCTAAATATAATAAAACTTAATTGATTTTTTTCCCTCAGACCTGGAGAAGTAGCCCTGAAATCAAACCATTGAATATGTAAATATACAATGCTCTGTTTTGGTTGTAACTATATGCATGTAAGCTCCTGTGCGTGCATTCAAAACTGCAACATGTTTCATATTCTCATATCCATATCAATATTTATTTTGCTTAACTGATGCTGGTTAAAGTCATTTTCTGTCTGTGAGTTCTTTAAAAGTGGAATATTTATCATCTGTTTATAAAGTGTGAATACTTAACTGAAAAGCTTCAAAGGAGGACTGTAGTAAGAACAAAGAAAAATAAAAATGTAGCATGAAGGGCGAGTTTCACCAGCGATATACATTTCATGCGATCCTGTTAACTCCAGCGAGATTGCATGGGAAATCTATCAACAATGAATTTTACGCAACGTATTTAGAAATCAGCACTGTCATTTCCTTACTTATTTCTACTTGGACACATCCATTGGTTAGGTTAATTTGAAAAGTTTATCCAAAGTGTCTGGTATTTATCCTTCTATTTACTTGCCATTTTTCCTCATGTAGTCTTTAGTTATCTTTATTTTCCCTTCTTTCTTTCATGCATGTTCAGAGCTGTTTTAATAACTTTTCTCCTTAATGTCTTTTTCCTTTGTGTCAAATATATGAGTACAGTAAAGAGGGGTGGCCACTACTCCAGTGCATATTCTTCAGCAAAATCCCCAGGTGAGCCATTACTGTTATGGCTGTATATCACTAGTGTGTCTCCTTCCTTTCCATTCACCTTTCCTCTGCGTCTGTGAATATTTCCAAGCTTGTAACACATATTTTGCATTCGGTGAGCCAGAGACTCTAGTGTTTTTACTAAAGTAGATCTTTGAAAAAATATAAGTGATGCTTTATAGTTGCTGGACATCTGCTAATGGCGTCAACATTAAATTTGTGAAGGTATAATCTCACTGCAAGTAGAGGAGCATTCTGAGCAGCAACACATTCGTATTCTAAAGCATGCAATAACAGAAAATTTGAACCAGTGCAAAAAGAAAGGGGGAAGAGCTGACAAAAAAGCAGTGCAAAAACACGTGCCACAGTTTTTCATTTTATTTACAGTTTCTTACTCTCCTTTTTCTTCTTTTGTTATTTCAGCCTAAGTTCTAAAACAGTGAGAAACTTCTTTGGACTTCCAGTTCAAAGTGAAAGTATGTTTGTCATTGCTTTAAAACACTACAGCTCTTAGAACTAATGTGTGCTTTCATTAGCAAATAATTTGTGACTTTGGACTATTAGAATTTAACTATTTAAAGGGTATTCATAGTTTTTTCAGTTTTCAAGGTTCTGATATGGTAAAGAATTGTCACCTAATATGTACAATTTGAAGAATAACAGAGAAGATATTTTTCTGTATGTTCAGGCCACTACATGTGTAGTAAGAAACCTCAGAAGAACTTATAGTTAGAAAATAGATAAGAAAGGTAAGTTTTGCATACACGTAAAATAGCAAATCAATAGCAGCAAACAAGTTTAAGTGCTAAAAACAAATACAGGTGACTTATGTGTTTTGTGGTTTAAAAAAAAAAAAAGTACTGCTGTCTCAGTAGCAGCTGGTTGACTATCTGTACCTGTGAAATTTTTACATCTACAAAGGGCCAAGTCCAGCTTTTACCGTTGTGGTTGTGTACTAACTTGCATGAAGTGGATCATAAAAAGCATTCACAAAGCTGTATCTACAGGCAGCTCTGTTAAGTATGAAGCTCAGCGGAGTGTACAATGTGTGGTAGAATCATAGAACAAAATTTGTAAAGGACATCAGGAGGTCATCTAGTCATGCCCCTGCCAGACTTGTCCACCAAGTCTAGCTAAGATACCAGCTAAGAGCTGGAGTACTGTGAGGGTGGGATGTACTTTCCTAGAGAGTTATGAGAGAAAAGATGATGTTGATCAGCCAGTCTCATGGGTACAGTTCAGTGGTTCTGTCAGTGCTTTAAAGGAGGATAGTGACTTAGAAACAGATAGAGATGTCTTACAGTGCAGCCCTCAATGGTCATACTCAGGAAATACTGACTTTTCAATAAGCTTTATAAAAAAAATTTGTGAATAAAGAAAAATTGTTTTGCTCCTGTAGTAATAGTTGGTCATTTGGAAGCAGATTCTTCAAGTGAAATATCTGATTTTTGTTCATGAACTTTACAGATCAGAATTCAAGAATTTCAAGACAAACTTATTCTGTATCTAAATGCTAATTAGTGGTATCTTAACATCATACTTGAGAGAGAGAGACAGTTCTGGACAACAGGGATTTGTGGAAGCTACAGTGCCATCAGCCTGGCCTAGTGATAGATAGACTACCTATAGATAGACTGCTTAAGTAGAAAATGTGGTATTTAGAAAGCATCTTCAGCACTCAGAGAATGTTGGGGTACTAGGTTAATAGATAGTTGTAAAATAAAGTCAATAATGTTCATTAAGAAGTGATGTATAACCTGGACTCCTGAGTGTGTAAAGAATGTGTGTAGATGTAACCATTATTTACTTTGTAGCTAAACTTCTATTTGTCAGGGTTCCTTTTTAAAATTTCTTTCTGAAAAAAAAAAAAAGATTCTTCAGCAGGAATCAGCTGTGAAACCTTTTAGCTCTTAAATTTCTGCCTAGTGTTTTTCCTCTCCTAGGAAAAATGAGGTTCAGTTAGAGAGGAAATAATGTTGCATCATATTGTGCATTGTGTGTGATGAACAGTATGTTATTTTCATAATGAAATTCATCAGTCTGTTTTTTCAGAAAAATACAGGGAGTAACCTAAATGTTACTCAAATCACTACAGATACAACAGGTATTGTATCAGACCTCCCTGGAAAAGTGGACTTAAGATGAATGAATTCCTGAAGTCAAGAGGGAAAATATTTAATGTTTTCATAAAATACTACAAACAGATACTTGAACTTCTTGGAAGTTCAGGAATTACCTACTAGCTTTTAGGTGCTGGTTTGTTGTTTGTTTTTTTTTTTTTTAAACTAAATCAATTTTTTCTGAACTTCTAGTCAAGTTCCGTATCAGACAAACAGCTCGTACTTCGTTTGCCTATTTTGCTTAAAACAAACAAACAAAAACTTAAAAAGGAAAAAAAATACAAAAAGGGTATGTTCTGTGAAACATTCCACCTGAAAAGTAATCATTGATACAAAAAGGAGAGGTGGACAGTTCAATGTATGTGCTTATGAAGACTTTCTCTTTCCATAGTTTATTGTGCTATATCACAATAAATTATGGAATTTAAAGAGATTATGGCTATTATTTGCCCAAAGCTCTTCCACTGGCAAAGTACAGAGTAGGCTTTTTTAAACTCTGGAATGGCAATGTGTTAATTGTCTGTTGTCTTGGTCTGATATCCAGCCACATGGGTTTTGGGGGAGCAATTGTGTGTCACATGAGCATATAATTTATTCCTAAATGCTGATGAGTCTGTTTTGATCTTTGTATGCAGACTTGAGTATATTATGTTTAAAAGCAAGTTAGGTGTTGTTTTTTGTTTTATTTTGTTTTGTTTTCCTTTTACTCATTTTTTCTTTCCATTTGTTTGCATTTATTGCTTTGGCTAGTTAATGGAACCCCAAGCAGTCAATTGTCCACCCCAAAATCTACAAAGTCCTCCAGTTCTTCACCAACAAGCCCAGGCAGCTTCCGTGGACTCAAGGTAAGTAGCAGAACCATCAAAAATACTCAATTCCCTTATTAATTAAATGATGTATGACATTAGCACTGAAGAATAGAAAGAGTTATAATTCTGTAGGGCAGCCTTGCTAGTATGATTGTTGAGTTAAGGTGGAAAAGAGAGCTGAAGTAAGATTTTTGTATTTTGTCTTAGGCTTCCAGTATGAAACTCAGCTTAGGGAAGGTTGAGGGTGGTGATGATGGCTTGAATATGTCAATTTATCCTTCAAATTTTCCATTGTTTTGTAGATTGCAGAAATTCCCTGAGTAATTTATATTCCCTTAGGCTATTTAAATGTAATATCATCTTCCGGATACCTTATCATCCTGTAGTATTGATCAAAATTTCATCTGAAGCACCCCTCTTCATCCACGGCACTCAATTTCACCACTTAATGCAATCTGAAAAGCATGTGAGGTGTTCCTTTGGGAGTGTCCTTTTGTCTGGCAGCTTTTTCTCTGTGTTGCACCAAAAGAATTCTCCTCTCCTACTTAAAAAATGGCAACATGTACAGTTCTTAGAGGCTGCTCTGAGCCTTTTGCTTGGTGAAATAAAAGGAATGGTCTGGAGCACAGCAGAGCTGCATTGTGCAGCTGTCCATTCAAGGAGAATTTTCTTATGAAATCATCAATTGCAGCCTTTGTGGAAGCGCACTAGATGGTTCTTTCTCTGATTATTCTGATCAAGTAATAGCTCCCACTGGTGAACACAACAGTTGTGAAGAGGCTGTACATTCTGCAGAAAACTGTTGTCTTAATTAAGGGACTGGCAAAAGGACGTGATTTGAATAGTATTTAGTTTTGGGTTTTGACATGCTAATTGTTGCCGCATCTTTGTCTGTTTTTCAAGGAGTAGCACGCTGACTTCTGCCAGGCTTCTGTGATAATTTTGAGAAAAGATTTTGATTTATACGTTAAATTTCAATATATTTTTAGTTGTTTGGTTCATTGAAGCAATTTAGTGTCGATGATCTGTACCATTCTGTACTCTTATCTCCAAAGCAACATGGATTGGTCTTTCTCTTTTAAAGCATTTTCAAGAGCAGTTATAGTTCAGACATTGAAAATTATAACTGTGGTCTTAAAATTTGTCTGGATAGCTCTCATATAAAATTTACACAAAGCCCTCAGCTTGTCAGTGCTATATTTAACACATGCTCTTTTTTCTTTCTTTAGTGAAACTACAAGTTTAGAAACTAGATAATTTGGTTCATTTTTTTTTTCCTGCACTGTCTAGTCTGCTTTTAGCAGATTAAAGCTCCATTAAGAAGCAGATAATTCTGTTAGTAACAAGCAATTTTCAGCAAAGCGGACATGTCGTACTTCCCCTTCACTGTCAACCTCACTGAAGTAAGCTCTTGTACATTTTCATTTTGGAATTTCATTGGTGCTGGGTATTAATGGGTTTTCATGTCAAATAACTCATTCCTCTGGCCAAAGAAAACATCAGAAACTAATTAATCGTCTTGGACCTGAGGTAGTGAGTACCTCTTGTTTTATCCCATTGGGGTGCATCTTTTCAGTAGGAGGATCCCAGCTGCGCTCCTGAGACTAAAGACAGAGAAAGTTAGCTGGTGAATCTCAGAATAAATTCCAAAACAATCAAGTGCACCACACAGTTTCTTGTCTAGAACATAACGTTCTAGAAGTAATACTTTTGTATTACTTAATCAACATAAAACCAGTAACATGGAAAGCATGGTTTTATGCAAAACCAGATTGTTTTAAGAAAACCGTTATTATTTTTGTAGGATTGATCTTGGTCAGTCTGTTGAGGGAAACAGAGAGAAAGCAGAGATCAAGTTTAATATTTTGAGATTATTGCTTTACTCTATTGTTAAAGAATTCCTTGTTGCTAAGACTACATCACTGCACAGACAAGTAGTCCGGCTTCCTGCACTTATTTAAAGAAGGTGCCATGACAGTTGAATGAAAACGTAGATATAAATAAATACTGTGGCAGACAGTGAAGGAATAAAGTATATTTCTGAGATTTTTGGCTTCGAAAATGCAGCATTGTGGCTGCCTTGTTGTTTATAAAGCATACATGTTTATTTTTATAGAACATGAAACAGGAACACTTAGAAAAATGTTAAAAATATGATTTTTTGTGAGCTTGAGTTAGCAGGAAAAGGGAACAAATCCTGTAGAGAGCAGGCCACCAGAGCAGCTGCACACAAACTGTCCTTTATAAACAATGTTGCATGGAAAGACAGAGCAAAATAAAATACATCACTATAGATTAGAAGCTGGCTAAGTTGTTTGAAGATCAGCCTAGTGCTAGGTATCAAGGCAGTAAACTTATAAAAGATACTGATTGTAACAGCAATTTTTTTCTCAGTCTCAGACATCACATCTTACATCATATTCTCTGCATGCCACTTTTCCTTTAAAGTAAAGTCTTTTCAGTCCCCAGGGATTCCTTCTGCTTTACAGCACTTTATCAGAAGTGGTATGCTCAGGCACAGAATCTCCTTGCAGGAAACAGTCCTGATGAACAGCCTATCTTTTAAGAGAAGGGCTTTCCTTCTGCCTCTTTTTCACTCTCCAACTAGAGTACCCTTGTACTATTAATTGTTCAGTACATACAGTAGGCCAGTGTGCTGTTCAACATCCCAGTTTTGCAGAAGTGTTTAAAAAGATTTTACTGGAGTCTGAGGTGACATTGAAGTCCTAGGATTTTATGCTATGGTTGCAGAATAATAAAAACTACAGAATTTCCCCACAACCCCAAATAAATGCCTTTATCCTAGTAAGTGAAAAATATGGATATTGTCTTTTGAGTACAGATGAGTAAATAAATAAGGATACTCATTAAAGAAGCACACACAGTTGTGTGCTGCTATGTATTTTTGTTATTGTTTATTTTTAACCTCACAATTTTAGCCCATTACTAAGCATTTGACTTTGCAGAGAGTTTGTTTCAAGGTAAGGATTCAAATATAAAAAGTAACAGGTAAGGGCATGAGGTAAATGACTGCTCTGTATGATAAGCTTTTTTGAGCTAATGTGCTGAGCTTTTTATCTTTCTATTAAGTTTTCTATGGAGATTAAAATTTGTTCATGGATTAAGAAATAATAGTAATACTGCATTAGTTGGCACAGGACAAATGACTGAGGAGTCCTTTTTCTGTTCTGTAGACAGGTGACATGGTTTAGTGCTTTTATTTGGTTCTGTGTGTTTATAGACTCAAATATGTAACGCCATTAGGGGTTACTGAGCACGATTTTTACCATAAAAATGATCAGTTACTGGATTAAGTATGAGATTTTGAAAAGTGGTGTTGCAATATTTTTATGCTTACTTGAATGCATTTTGTTGTTCCCTCTTGAAAATAAGTACTATGAAGTCTTGACATCTCTTTAAAGAAATAAAATTGTACTAATAAAGAAGCTTTACATTTAAGGCGTTTCTTAGAAACCCAATGCTAAATAATAGTGTTTGAATTTGTCTCTATTACTTTTTTGACTGATTGACCAAATGACCAAAGTGAAAGGGTATTAAAACCCAATCCAACAAATAACATAAGCACTTGCTTAACTTTAAGCTATTGAGTAGTCCCGTTTACTTGAGACTGTTAATGTACTTAAAGTTAAACATGTGCTTAAGTGATTTGAGAGATTAGTACCTTACCTTCATCAAGGCTTTAATCTTCAGTATTGTACACGTGTCTATCTGTTAGCAATTGCATATTAAGAATATTTACAAGGAATTATCCAACCTAGGCAACAGCGGTTCTCTGAGGAATTCTTTACCTGTTGCCCGTGGTGAAGTTACAATTCACCATCTTTCTTGCTCATAGAGCGGATGAGGAGTTGGATAATCTCTGCTGGAAGGGAAACTGATGTTTTGCACTCAGTGTTAAGTCCTCTCACCTCTGTCTTACGTTCACTAAAAGCTTTACATAACGTGACGAAACTCAAAATCTCTTTAGGAGAAAGGGTAAATCTTGACATGATTCTTCAGTGTTTCCAGAGCCGAGAAATAAAATGTATGACATAATAGATATGAAATACCATGTATGCTCAAAATAATGCTAGCAAAATCACTAAGTGTTAATTGGCTATTTTATTGTTACAGGTATAGCTCCTTGATACAGGTGGGCTACTGGTGATTTTGAGTTTCACTTATGAAGTTCTTGTATATAGTTTCTGTCTTACAGATTTTGTTAGTATTGAGCATTATAATAAATACCAACAATATCTAACTAGAAATACTGATTATATAAATATGATTTCATTTGTTTCAAAATATCCTGTTGCCCTTTTTTACCACAGCTTTTCACAGATGAGTTACAGTGACACTGTGAAAGTGTTCCCAGATTTCAGAGAATACTTCTACAAATAGTTATTTCACAATTTCACTAAAATACTTGTAGTCTACAATTAGATTCACCAGCAATTTTAATTCTTTCATGAAGACAGAGAAAGCTTCTTTGAGAATATCAAGTTTTTCTAAAGGCTTGAGAGTTGACATTCTCTTCTTAGCTGTCAATTGAAAGACTACCTTAGCAATGCCAGATCAGACCTTGAGAAAAAGTTAACAATATTAGACTTTTGCTCAGTTTGGACAGATAGACTTGGAGGATTTTACAGGACCTTGAAATATTAGTAATAATATTTGTGTATTTCTGACTAGAATTTTCTAAACAGAAGGGTGTGGGTGCATGTACACATGTGCCACACAGATCTGTCTGTTTAGCACATTATGAATGTGCTGGAGGACAAAGGCATTACATTTAGTGTATATCAGACATAGTATGAGGCTGTTGAACAACCATAAGAGGTCTGACTGAGGTCAAGGAAGCACTTGCATGTACACGTACAGGACTTTTGTAAACCTAGCAATATGATGGCAAAAAGTCTTCCATTTCTATCCAGACAGGCAAAACAGACCGTTAGGTGGAAAGCTGTAACGTTACAGAAAAACATGCTCTAGAAGGCACCATCCAATGTATTTGCAAGAGGCTGCCCATTCAATATGTAAAAAGCCCAAAACATTTCCACAAATACCTGTCACAGACAATTAATCTACCACTGAGTGCAAAGGTTTGTCAAATAAGGTACCATTCTACTTCAAGAGAATATGGGTTTATCCTATGTGTAGACTTCCTCACACTCTTATAAAAAATAAAATCCTACCAGATATATAGTTACATGGTTTTACTTTATCTCCCTCCACCTTTCCATTTTAAATACAAACACTAGATTTACTTTTTTTCTGATGTACAGTACTGTTTTGACTCAAAAGACTTACTAAAAGTCATCTGTACTGGACCAGTAGACGCAGCATAATTAAAATGAAGACTGACAAGCTGCTGGTTTTTTTTTCACTCCTAAATCGTAGACTCAAATTCCGAAACAGATCTTAAGGGACCCCGACCAGTCCTTCCTTGCTACTTATCCATCATGTTACATTTGCATACTCATTTCAGTTCATGCTCTTGGACTCTGTGATGGTTTAAAGGCTTTTTATAGGTTTTGCTTGATCTTTTTTTGTTCTTTTGATTTCTTATCATTAACTTAAAAGTAGAGAACCTGATAGAATATCTGGCAGGATGCAGCTGTCTGGCACCAATAGACACAGCATACTTCATATGTCTAAAAAAAAAATCCTACAGTGCTTTAATTAGTATTTATCTGTTATGTATTAGAAATAGGTGTTCTACTGTGAATGAAGTAATAATGTTGTTTAGGGAGTCATCAAACAGAAGAATTCTCCTGTGGACAGGACTGGATATTAGTCATACAGAATTTAGACTTTCTCTGTAGAGAAAACTTTTTGTTGTTGTTTTTTCACCATGTTAGCATTGAAACTTCTTAAAGTACAAATTATATTTTGAGGTAAATTGTATACATGGACAGCATGCTAGAAATTTCTTCTATAAAAGAATTTCATTCCTTTAAATAGTTTTAAAGATAGGTTTGCCTTCTTGGATACCAGAACCAGTTTGAATAATGCAGAATTTTTAACAGATTGGATATTAGCAGAGATGAAAGGAAGAATGCTAAATGCCTGACGGTTAGTTAACGTCAAGGTACAGTAGCCATGTTAGGTACTAGAGTACGTGTATTATATTCACAAATATGACAAAAAATAGTGTGAGTGTTTCTGAGAAAATGGTGTGTCATATTGGTAAACCTGGTGAGATGAGCCACAGTCAATCTTATAAAATAGTCTAGAGTATAGAGAAATGTGTTGAATACTTTTGTGAGCCTGAAAAAAATGGTTCCACAGAAAAATCATCTCAGTGTATTTGTGTGGAAAAACAAAACAACAATACAGTTGGGCAGGTTTGCTAGCAACCTTTTATAGCATATTTAATTACTCTGTAAATTGATTTGCAACTAGTTTTGAAAACTGTGTTCACTGAGACGGTATCAGTATCTCTAACAATTGTATTGCATTGTGCATTTGGCTCTGGCTGTGCTGTTGAAACAAATTACTTGTGGGGAGACAACCTGAGGGAAGTAAAGGCAATGACTGATATGTCTTGTATTGCATAATGCATAATTAATAACAAACACCACATGAGCGACTGTCAGCATTAGGTGTTCATGGCCAGTAGCATCCCCATTCTGAGGTGACTGGCTTATTTTGAAGACGTTGCTGCTCTAAATTCCGACGTGAGCTTTTGAAAACAAGAAGTCAAATTCTCCCTCAGGTCTGAGTTTTCTAGGATTTGCATATGAGTGAGAGGGTAGATTTAAGTCCTGTGCACTCTGAATTTATCATGTGTAAGGGGAGCAGTATTTAAACAGAGCAGTAGTGCTGTGTGGATTGGAATAGAGGAGAAGGAATTGTTTCCAAGTCTAATCTGCAGTGTGATCATAGATTCCATGCATATTCACTAGTATAGTATCAAAGCAGCGTGTATCCTTTTCTCATCTCCTTGCTAGTTCAGGCATGACTAGTGAACCAGTCAAGTGGGATACCAACAGTGGAAGTTACTCCAAATACTACGTCTGGTTACTTAAATGATTAGAAATCACTTTCTTAATAATAGTTACTTAATTATGTGTCACTTGTTATCAATTCTGACCTCTTCCCAACCTTTTCTAGCTAATCAAGCACCTCACAGACATCTTGAGAATTTATTTCTACTGTGCTATGACACGGGAGGGAAATAACTAGTCTGGTTTTGCTGCTGAGAAACTGAGACCCCCCAGACCCACAGCTTCCAAATTACTGGTAGTGTGGGTTTGCTCTCATCTCTAGAACCACGAGGTAAATTATTGGCAGAGCTAAAGTTAAACCTACTGTTTCAGGTTCTGATCCAGCATCTCTGCCACAACAGTAGCAATAAACCTTTTCTTTTTCTTATCCCTCTTTTTTCCTGCTCCTATTTGCTTCCTTCCTGTAAACACTGTGGCAAGAAGGAATGTGCCCAGTCACATTCTAACTTGATTACAAGGATGAAGGAAGTTGGAAATGTGGGCTAGGTATTCCCTTGTATTGTCACTCACTCAAAATCCAAAATAGTCATCAGAAAAAATATTAGTGATCTAACGCTTTGCAGTGATCTCTTCTGTTATCCCTGCTTCACGCTTGAAGAAGATGTGACTGACGGGTTAAGAAACTGACTCATAAATTTGCATCAATGTCTTTTAACCCAGTTGTCCTTGCTCCTGGACCTTGTTAAACAAATAGGTTGTTTAGAAATACAGCTACATTAACATAGCGTGATTTATGTTTTTTTAGCAATGTGTAGTAGTAGTAGCTGCCTGGTTGCTGTTTGTTGCTACTTCTATGCCAAATGCTGGTAAACAGCATTGTTTTAGAGGTTCTGCAACATTACGTTGTACAGCTTCTAGTTACTGTACCTTTAGCTGATCTGGCAGTTCAGCTGCCACTAGAAACTTAAGCATTCATTAGCATTTCATGAGCCTTTAGACAATATCCCTATCTGTCAATTCAGTTCTTTCATTGACAATAGTGTTAATGATTTAAAATATTCTGCAGTGTAACCAGACAATGTCAGCTAAAATGGGAAATGCTGCATTTGCATTCCCGGTATCATGCAAAGCCATTTCCACAGACACTGAGCTTAAGGCAGAGAAGCATTTTAATCCTTGATGTGGTGAGCAGTGAGAACTATTATAATAGCCCATGAAGAAAACAAGGTACTGGAACTCAACAGAACAGCAAGAAATGCTACATAGAGAAGTATATTTATAGTGTAATATATTTAATAGAATTTATTAAATTACTAAACTACACTTAACTGTAATGGGAGAGTTTATAAAAGCAATGGTGCATAGAATAGATCCAGTATGTTTTAGTGTTCATTGCATTCATTCATATGCCTCCACTCCTTTTAAAAATAAAATCTGATTGTTGTGTATATCCCTGGGCAGTATGACAGGACAACTTTGAGTGGAATTGTGAAGATTCAGATCGAGCACCAGTTAAGTTGTTAGTGCAGCAAAAGCAATTTTCTCCAGACTTCGTCCTTCAAAATCAGTTAGATACTTGTTTTTTTACACAGACATCTAGCGTGAAGGTCTTGTAGATGCCTTGAGTCTTTACATCCATAATAACCTAAAGTACAAACTGCTAAATTGTCTAGCACATTTGACTATCATACATGTTCTAGGCCACCTATACCAAAATTCTGTTCTTTAAATGTAAACTAGTAGGCCATGCAAGTATTTCTACATCACCTTCCTAGTGTGCTTCAGTGCTAATCTGAAGAGGGTGTGGATTGATGGAGTTCAGTTAAGGAAACCTCTGACACTGCCATCTGTGACATAGATGTGTTAGAATACAGCAAGGACTGCGTTCTTGTGGCACTGGCCACTCAGTAGTTGTCTGGAGATGACTGTCTTTGGGTTTGAATTTATGTGAAAATGTATTTTAACCAGTATGCAGTGTATTGTAGTGATCTTGTTCCACAGAATGAGGAGGGAAATGTTTGTGCAGTGGGAGGAAATTTTCTTTGCTGTTTATAGGCTTGCTGAAATGTGTTCGACTATTTATGTAAACAGGAATATCAAGGTTGCATCTCAAGTTGGTGAAAGTGTCACTGATGTATTATAATGAAGATGAACTGTGAGAAAGCAAGAATGAAAATAAAATGGAAGTGGAAAAGTAAACTGACTCTCTATAGGTGTTTTCAGGCTTTTTGAAAATTTGTAAATTTGCTGTTGTTTTCTCGAAATTTCTCCGCCGCCTTGTGAGTACTTTACCATGAGAAATAACAAGATCTTACATACTTTCATAGATCCCTCCACATGGTGGATCTTCTTCCAATGTGAATGGTATACCTGAATCACTCCGTTGCCAGAGTCCTGAAGGTAAGACACCAACAATTACTTTCCTTGCAAAATTTTTTCTCTAAGTAACAGTTGGTTCAGCAATGTCAGATGATTTCCAGTGTCTTCAAATCACTTTTTGTTCTGAGATACCTGATACCCTATTAACAGCCAATCAGAAAAATTGTTAATTGCATTTACTACATCAAGGCCGTAAAGCTAGAAAATAAATTTTATTCTTTTTTGTCAAATAGTAGCATATTACCGGATCCCCCTTTTCACTAGTCACTCTTGAGAATTTGAGTGATTTTGAACGTGACTTGTAGGGCATCACCAGAAATGTGTTACGGCTGGTTTGAGAGTGAGGTTCTCTTCATAACTGCATGTGGTGCTTCAGGTAGAATCACTAGGCCCACCAGCTGACCTTAGCTAAACTTAACCTTTAGTTCCTTAGCTCTTTAAATCAATGTTACTTCTTTAAAATTTTATTTTAAAGTCTTTTTAAATTTAAAAATACTAAAATAAGCAGCTATCAAACTTACATTTTGGATGTTTCAGCAACAGTTAAGTGAACTTGAAGAAGTTCAACAGATAAAACATTTGGTGCGTTCTAAAAATGATCAAAGACTTGGTGCCTCTGAATCACTATTTAATTCCCGTTATTGCTGATTTATTTTTTTGGTATCATCTTTTATGGAATAAGAAATGTAGGAATCAAATTTCGTATTCATTGGTCGAGGTCTTATTGCCACATTAAAAGAAAGAAACAAAAGTGTAGCAGATGATTTCATCATGGCAATGGTAGAGCCTGCTTTATTCTAAAAAAAAAAAAGGGGGAAAAAAATAATTGGATGGGATTATGCTCTTTATTTAATAAAGTTATTTTTACTTGCCATTTTGTTTTTTTTACCTGCCTTTTAGATGAATCTTACTTCCATTTTTTGCTTTCAGTATGCAAAAATATCAAAAAGATACTTCAAAACAAGTGTTTTGTGTTCAGAAAATATTCTGTGTTCATTACTTTTAAAGTACATCCACACACAAAGTAATATTTGATTTATGTGTTCAAAGGTCAGATAACTCTGATTAGCCTTACCTTGTTCATTGTTATGTTCTTAGGTCTTATAAGATAAAAATAAGAGAATAAGCTGTGAGGAAAACAGCTTACTTTTCACTTCTGTTTTGTGTTTATGAATCCTTATTCCGTATCTGCCTATGGGGGATACATTACATCCTGCTGACACCTCTCTTCCTTCGTTACTGACCTTGCCTTTTTGCAGGTGTGAATGGAAACAAGTGCTTAGTGTCATCCACCATTCTAGAGAAGTATAAAGTTGGAAAGGTGATTGGTGATGGCAATTTTGCTGTTGTGAAGGAGTGCATAGAACGGTGAGCAAGGAAAATGTTCAGTAATGCTGTTTATTTTACTGGATAAAGCTGTGTATTAGCATAATTGCATGAAAAATGTGATGAGGTGAATACAAAGAGCAGTTGCAAAGATACGCCTATGCTTCAGGAGAGCTAGACATAGCACAACACACAGAGCTCTCTATGTGTTATTCCAGCAAAGGAATATGAGAGCAGCAGTGGAACATGGCTTTTTTATCCCCCAAATTAAGGAGGTATTACCTTCTTATGGAAGCTCTTAAGGAAAACCCTGTAGATCTTCAAGAAACTCCCTCTCACCACAGGTAAGGCTGTTGTGGCTGGCAGGAAATTTTATGTGGAATCTAAGCAGTCTCCCAGAGCACCTCAGCTCTGCCTCAGCAGTTCTGCTGCTGTAATATCCTACTGCCTGCTGCTTAAATGATTTTTCACAGCTTTAGGTAATACTGTGAGCAAAGTATTTTTAAAGGTATAGAGTCGGTGGCAGTTAGCCTGTGCTATTGACTCCCTTTTGCTTGCTTGTTCGGTGAGGTAGTATGATGAGGAGCCAGGGACTTAAATCAGTCTTTCAGTATTCCAGACTCTGAAATATTCTTGTGCATGACTTCCCTTGGGGTAGGCAGGATACCTTTACAGACCTGTGCTGTATTACTGCTCTTCCCCTGCAAGCTTTGTGTCACACTTTGCTGCTGGTGTAAACATAGCAGATGATGTGACTGTCACTTTCTCAGTTTATGTTTTAGAACCACCTTCTGCTATCTTCATCACTCCGAGAGTTATGTCAGCTTCCTAAATATTATGAAGAATCTCCAACTTGACTACAAGTACCAGGCAAATTCAGCAAATGTCTGTAGAAACCATAGAACTTACAGGAACAGTTTCTATTATTTGATCTCTGTCTGATGGTTTTCTTTAAAAGAAACATAATTATGAATGGAAACAACTCATTCCAGTCTAGCAGATCATAGCTTCGTATACAGACACTCTTTCCGAGTCATCCAAATGAGCCAAAAGGGTTAGGCAGTAAGGCTGAACATGCTAAGCATAGATGTATGGGTCTTACAATCCCTAACATTATGCAGCCATTACTGTTTTTCCTCAAGAGAAAGGTTTCCTGATACTGTGTTTGATTCATTTCTCTCCATTACTGAGGATAATATTGGCAGATGATATGCAACACAAATCTAATACTTCCTTCTGGTTTATAGCAATGAATGATGATCATTATTTTTAATACCTTTTTGAGAAGGTGATATACTAGCATCCAAGGTTTATATATTAAAGAATAAAGACTGAGGTGGCAGCTTCTAGAGATACTAGCTGATTACAGTACTGATAAAGAAAAAAAAAAAAAAGTGACTAACAGTGATCTGAGTATGCTACAGTTACTGTTCCAAACAAGTTCCTATAGCACGTGCAGGTTTAAGATAATGCTTCTCGTCAGTGTCAACATCTAGATTCCATGGTCTTAATGCTTCTTTTTTTTTGGAATGGTTTCTACCAAGAAACTGTGGTTCCACATCAAAGTAGAATCATTTCCATAGTGCATTAAAAACTGCAGGTCTGATACAAAAATTGTGAAAAGGCAATATAGCCAGCTGTGTTGAAAATTGATTTCTGTCCATTTTGTCTTGCAAGAAGCTACACATAAGAGGCTTGAGAGAAACGGCGAATGATGCTTCACAGTGTCTTCCCACACGCTGTAAGGCTGGCCACAAATCCTTTGTTATCCACAGAGTGAACAACATTCATAAAAGATATCAGGTTAAATGCATAAGATAACATAAGCTAATATTTTTAGGAATAACTGCTATGCATTTTGGAAATCACATAAGTTCCGCTGAAAATGGGACATGGGCTGCTAAGTCACTTGGGTTTCTAAATGTCTTCTGTGCTTTCTGGAATGAGAGGATTGGACTAGAAAGACAACCTTCCAATTATTTAAAAACATGAAAAATAAAATTTAAACTTGATTACCTAGTTTTGTATTTGATCCCACCTTTATATTTAGTGAAGCATTATTAAATGAATTTTATATAAAATAAATATACTGCAATTGTTGCTAACAATAATGAGAGAGGAAATACCAACTATAAATTCTCTTTTTTTTAATTTCTTTTTAATTATTATATCT
This sequence comes from Anser cygnoides, assembly GCF_040182565.1. Taxonomy (NCBI): domain Eukaryota; kingdom Metazoa; phylum Chordata; class Aves; order Anseriformes; family Anatidae; genus Anser; species Anser cygnoides. The sequence continues at coordinate 46,292,362 of NC_089876.1, forward strand.
AATTTCTCATAGTGCTGTGCTTGGAAGCCTCAGTTATAAAGCCAGGATCCCATTATATCAGCTGTTCTACAAAAAGAATTAAATGCTCTCTTTTGCAAAGGGTGCCTATATGTCTATATATGAAGACATGAGTCAACAGATGGATACTGACAGCTAGATAGAAGAATGCCAGAAACCTGTCAGACAATACTGGTCAATATGATAGGCAGTGATATCAGCACACAAATTGTGTCGCTGATATCCTTTTTTTTTTTCTTAGGTGTTATAAGGGACATTTGCAGAAGGGATTTGAAATTGGTTAATGAATTGGCTTTGTGAATGTTAACTCCTCTTTCTACACAGTATAAATGCTGAAGGTTTCCTAAGTGGGTTTTGCTGATCAGTTGTTTGCAGACTTTCAGATAGTGCACTTAATTTAGTGTAACATAAATTGCGATTTTGAATTATACACTGTATTCATAGTAGATTTTACATCAGGTCTGTAAGAGGATAGCATTTCACAGATACCACTTAGATAGCACTTCTGTCTAAATACTGGATCAGGTTGTAACTATGACAACCTAGCAGATACAGCTGCACTGTGAGAGCAGAAATTCTGTACTGCATCTTTTCAATAACGGATAATTTGATTGTGAAACAGTAACTCTGTTCCTTTTTTGCAAAGTAGTCATTTTGATTAGCTGTATCTAATGCAAAAAAGTATAGTGAGAATTAAACTGTAAGCTTTAAAATGTACCTGATTTTTCCTTTTGTAATTGCCTCCATTTTTTATTTATTTATTTTTAACCATACAGGTTAGTGCTGTTCTGAGGGACACTGGAGTCTCTTGGTACTAATACGAAACAATATAGTAGCAATAGGACATTTAATTTTAACTCATCCTTAATATAAGTAGTAATGTCATCTTTGGTGTTTTTTGTTTGTTTGTTGTTTTTTAAAAAAAGTCATTCACTTGTGCTTCTTTCTCATTTTTCCCCTTCTGAAGAAATGTAGAACATTTTTGTTGCTTAAAGGGGCAAAAAGCAAAACAGAGCTCCTTCTTTCAGGGACAGTATTTATTGAAAATAGTCATCCTTTTTACTTCGTATATAACCACCTTCTCAAACGTCCGGTCACTTTAGATACTTGCTACAGAGTTCCATAGAATGCTGAATAAAAATAGAGAATGAACGAAATACAAAAGGACAAAATTAGCACCTAAAGAAATCCAGCAGGATTTTAGACTAGTCTGTAATAAAACAGAAGGCCTTAGCTCTACTGAATCCTATTAAATTTTTCCAGTAGGGTATCAGTTTTTCTTCTGCTCACTTACACGTAAACATGCATGATTTTATCTTTAAAGCCTAGCAGTTGAACAAAGCTAAGTGGAAGGCTTAAGACAGATTTTGCATGTTGCATTAAAGTGAGTGCTAGGTCACAGAAGAATGAATTGCAGCTGGAGCCTGGGATTAATATACAAAGTGAGCCAGGTTGTGGTAGTCAGGGAAACAGCAGGCACAAATGTTGCTGAGAAAATGAAAAACAAAATCAAGTCCATTCTGTGAATTTTCTGTCAGCAATCTCCATGGGTCAAGGCATTAAGATCTATATTCTTACAGATAATGCCACATAATGTTGACTGGTTTCTGATTAATTCTGATGAACTGTTCTCATATTTTTATTGCTAGATCCACAGGAAAGGAGTTTGCACTGAAGATCATTGACAAGGCTAAATGCTGTGGAAAGGTAGCGTACAACAATTTACATGCATAAGAATAATAGCAGAAACAGCACGAGCAGCTGCTCATTAGTCATAAATGGTGGGTGTGTTTGGGTTTTCTGACTGTCTGTTCAACAGGGTGATGATATTCCATCCAAGAAGCAAAGCAGTGAGTGTTAGTCTGCTAGATTATAGAGTTAAAAAAAAAAAAAAAACCTGTACCAATCAGAGAGAAATTGATGAAATATAGCCTGATGATTTTGATCTGTAAAACATAAGAGGAAATTTGCTGCTATATCTGTATTTATATAATTCCCTTCCCTCTCTGCCTCTTACTTTTATCTTTTTATGGCTATACATACTCCTTTTATATACAGAATATATATTTGGAAAGAAATTTTCTCAACCATTTCTTTCTGTTTATTTAGTTTCACATCCTTGAGAACAAAGATCTCTTAACAAGAGAATTCATTATGCTTTATTTTTAATACATTAGAAAAAGACAAAAATTTCCTCCGCAACAGAAGAGCATGTTACGTAATGGAAGTAAGTATCCTAGAGTTTCACACACCACCTCACAACTACAGGGATTTTAAAAACAAGGAAAAAAATCAACAACAGGTAAAACACAATCAAGAATGTAGACTATGTGTTAGAACAAATAACAAAAACATAAAATACTTCTATTTTAACTGCTTTGCCTGTGAACAATATACCTTAAAAACAAGGTGCTCTTGAGGAGCTTGACTCAAATGGATAGTTTAGCGTTAGCTAAAAGAAAACTTGGGGCACAGTATTAATTAACAATCAAATTCTGGATTAAAGACTTTGAGAGCAGGACATGAATTCCATTCTCTCAAGGTTACTAAAAAGACAGTCTTTTTTGATGCAAATACCTTATTTTGTATGTAAATGACCACACTGAAATGATTCTGAAGTTAACTTTGCAACCAAGTCAGGCTTTTAATTCAGTGGTATCCTTTTTGTCAATTACATGGAGTAACTGCTTACAGTACAGTTCTGAGTCACAAATGCTAGAAGTGACCTTGTAGGATGCTGTTGTAAGTCTGTGTGATGTTCTTTGTATGCTAAGGAGCGGCACATTACCGGATACTAATTGTATACTAGCATTACTTGCTATGATGACTTGCTCTGGACCTCTGCTTAGAGGTGCTCTAACAGAAATGGTCAATCTGTGGAGATTTTAAGTTGTGTATTAGGTAGTAGGAGATGAATGTTCCCTCCCCCCATCACTTTTTCTCATATTCTCTAAGTTTATTTAAGGGAGAATTTAGAAAGGAATCTTAAAAATGTATAACCACAAGAAAAACAGTGCTAGAATTGCCTTACTGAGATTTAAATGTTGGCATTTCTTCGGCTGTTGGAAGGACGAGCTAGTGTGGTTTACTGCAAAAGAAAACTTCTGGGTGATTTTTACTGCTTGCAGCTTCAGATGTTTCTGTTACTTGTCTGAGTCAGCCTCTTAAGTATCATGAATTGGAATGGTCTGGAGACAGACAAGCCATTCTATGCAGTAGATTTTAGACTTATTTTCTAGTTAGCATTGCTGCTACTTCAAAACAAACAAAAAAGAACAAAAGAAGAATAACACTATGGATGTACACCTGTCTGTTTTGAAAGGACCAGTATCTGTATAGCTGCATACAGATGTGTTGTGTGTGTGTGTGTGTGTAAACAGAGGACTGTGGTTAAGAAGATGTTGATAGCTGTTAGGGCAGTGCCAGAACTGTCGAGAAAGAATTTCAACAAATAAAATACTTAAAATTTGCTACAGCTTAGTCCTTCCTCACCCTCTCTCACATGCCAAGATAAGCCCTATCTTAAAAACAACCATCTGAACCAAATATGCATGACTTGTAAGTTGCTCACTGCTCTCTAGCAATTTATGTTGGATGTCCTAAAACTTGAATACAGTTGACTAATGCATTTTCTACAAGCAGGCTAAATGTTAATTATGTGTTAATTTATCTGTAAATAAAACATATGAATGTAGACTAAAATCTATATTGTACTATCCAGGAGAATGTTATAAAAAGTTTTAGAATTATTTTTATAAATGACAAAAATTGACAAACCCATTGTTGTGGTTGAAAATAAGTAACTATACACTAGTCAGCATGTTGAAGACAGGCATCAAAACAGTAGCTCAGCAACATTTTGGAATCTTTTTTAAATGAACATTATTAGTAGTGATTTTAAATAAAGATCACTTATGCCTTGGTTTTTATTTAAAACAATTAACAATTGAGTCAAGTTAAATGAAGAAGGCATAGGTGAAGCATAGTGTCTCAGTCAGAATTAATGGATATAATAAATTGAGTATGTTACCTGTTCCTTAGGTAGAAAAATCTATAATAAGATTCTAGATTTTGTTTGGACTATTAACACTAGTTTTGAATTTACAGGCTTTCATCCATAAGGCTTAGTATGCTGTGGCTGTTCACTTTTGTCTGATGATGAAATTCAGCATTGTGTTTAACAAAATTGCTTCATGTTTGTTTGTGTTTGTTTTTTTTTTTCTCCAGAGCACGTTTGCTTGGAGCAGACATATGTTTGTTCAGAATGACAATTGATGCTCTTTCAAATTGAATTTCAAAGGTGTGACTGTTGAACCCATATATGCCGCACCGTACTCACCAAATGAGATGCACACATGGCATGTGGTTTCTGAGTTACATAGCCACATAAAGCTTTGGCAAGAGCACTATAAATAACCCTGGAAATAGAAGTTAAAGTAGCATAAGATCTTTAATCACTGCTTATGCACAATGGATCACATCTACCTCTCGTGCTCTGCTCACAAATGCATGAATTGCATGCTACTAATCAGTGCATTAAACATTAGTAAGTTCAAACTCCGGTGAGATGATTTGATATCTGCCAAAGTAAAGGAAATTTCTGTTTTAAGCAGGCCTTGTTACTTAAAGGGAACCCTACATGCAGTATCTGTATTCCAATGTTTATAACAAAAAACGCAAATCATTCTTCCAATGAAAGGAGCATGTAGTTTTCTTCACTCTCCAGTGTTAACCAAGTGCTAAGACGTCTTGGAAAACAAAACATCCTGAAACTAGTTGTTCTTGAAACCCCTTATTTTCTCAGAAGTATAAGGAAGGGGAAATAAAACTCAATCTGTGTGCTCTTAAGCTGTTGGAGCCACACTGACTTAACTGAGCAGGTACCTATTTTGCAGATTGTAAATCTGAACATACATATAAAATGAACTGAAATCTATAACCAAATCAGTTATCATATTTTTCACATATATAATCCATGTCCTTTTTAAAGTGCCGGTCCTTGAAATTAAATCCTAGGTAATCTGTCCTTGAGTAACCTACGCTAAATGAGAGGTGAGAGCTGGAGTGGATCAAGAACATGTTAACTATTGCTGGGGGGTGGCAGGCTACAATGATCCAGGTTCATTGATGTTCTGAGCATCGTAATACCCTCATAAGGAATATAATCTGCACTTCCTGAATTGCTGTCGTGTTCCGGGGTCTTTTTTTGGAGATAATCCATGGGTTATGTGTTTGAAATGTGGTATTTTAAATTAACTGCTGAAGTTCAGTTGGGCTAAAATACAAGTTAAAATCCAGCAGCTGACAATAGTTCTTTACTACATAATGAAATATCAAAATGAGTGCTCACTGAAGAGCTGATCAAAGGAAAAGGAAATTGGCCATTTTGTGCCTATTCATATAAACCTCTCTACTCTTTTACTGACCAGGAACACCTGATTGAAAATGAAGTATCTATTCTGCGTCAAGTGAAGCATCCAAATATCATCATGCTGATAGAAGAAATGGACACCCCAACAGAACTCTATCTGGTAATGGAGTTGGTCAAGGTAAGACTAAGGGTTTAAAAAAAAAAAAAAAAACAATTCTCTGTGCTAGTCAAGGATGTAATGTCTAGGAGAAATATATCTAGAAAGTATAATCAGATAAGATTTTAGTGGCAACCTCCATTTTTAATCATGCAAATATTCTTGTCAGTCAGTTACATTCATGGGATTTACATCTCTTCAATTTTAATTAGACTATTTGCATGCAGGTTTGAGGTAATTTTGCAAAGTATGTGCACAGCTTAGAGAGAAGCGGGTAGTGTTTTTTTATAGCATGTTTAGAATATGCAGTAGCTAACTGTGGTGTGCATATCCCAATGGAACATTTGCGTTTATTTTGCTAATATCTTTTTTTAATCATTTGCTTTAAAGGAACAAATTCTCTTTAATTAGTTTTTCTCAGTCAACTGTAGATACAACAAATAATCTAAACTCAAATGATTATGTTCCATTAAAATTAAACCTTAAAAAATCTCACCTCTTTTGCTTGTATCAAACATTCACTTACCTTATGTCCAGTTGGCCAAAAACTTGATGGTGCTATTGTACTTGTACAGAGAAAAAAAACTCAAACTCCATTCTGCTGTCACTTTGTGAACCAAATATATAAGTTGCATCAAGTTTTATTTCTGCACTCTCTCTTATCTGTGTTCTATACATACAGAGCAGCAGTGCCCATAGGGTTGATCAGCATGTCAGATACAAACTAGTGCAACTCATCACTTTTTATTTCTGTCTGAAACATTGTTAGATTCAGGAGTCCCCAGCAGAATGGCTGCCAGCTTGGGAAACTCTGAAGAAAGTCTGTAATTGTTGAATTCATAATTTTTGTAACATCCCATTTCTCTCCCTTTCTAGATGTTATTTTTATGTAATTGAGGCGTCTCTATTTTTAAAAAAGTTTGGTTTTTTTTGATATTTTAATAGTTTACCATCTTGGTGCATATTTCCTGGATTTCTGCTGCTTTTCCACGTGTACTGAAATGCTTGGAATGCCACCCACAGTGGCTCAGATAAATCACTCCTACAGCTGTATCCAGGGTAACCATCATAGAGACACCCACGTAAAACTCATGGCAATGACTGGAAATGCTGCATTAGTAACTCATTTACGTGTTGTTGTATATTCCAAGAGAAATAGGGTATTCTAGTCAGAGACTGCACAACTGGCCTACTCTGAAATCACCTGGAAGTTCTGCACTTCAAAGGCATCCTGTTTAGCTACATTTATTTGACATTTTCACAATATATCCAATATTTCCAATTTGTAGTTCATTACAATTGCTACATTTTTGTGTTATGTTAGGCTTTTTTTTTTTTTTTTTTAGCTATTGGATTTATATTACTTTAGGCTTTATGCAAAATCAGAGCTGTTTTTTGCTATATGAAAGTAGTATTACACTGGTAAGATGAAAATGGAAAGTGTAGTCATGTATGTAATATAAACAAGTAATCAGAGGTAGAAAGATCAATAGAATGAAATCAAGACCAAAAAAGGGCTGTGCTTTGTGGATGACTCAAGTCACGGTATAGTATCTTGGTGACAAAATCATCTTTTCCCAAATCATTTCTTTTTTAAACTCTTTAACAGGCCTCCAAGCATGTCTTTTGTACAGGAAGATTTTACATGGTGTTTTTACAAGGTATCTTCAACATCTTAATTATTTTTCCTGAAGCGATCTGTTATCTTTCCATTGCTTTAGGGAGGAGACCTATTTGATGCTATCACTTCTTCTACAAAATACACAGAGCGAGATGGGAGTGCAATGGTCTACAATCTAGCCAGTGCACTCAAATACCTTCATGGTCTCAACATTGTGCACAGAGACATCAAGCCAGAAAATCTCCTGGTATGTCCCATTTATTTTCTAATATTTTATCTTACTTTGTTCTCATTAATGCAAATGCTTGTAGATAAATGTCAAAGAGCTGAGTAGAGAACATGAGGAATATTAATTTAGAATAAGTATGTATAAAATAAATCTTCTGCCATGAGATAGCAATCACCATAACCCAAATGAGCTGTGCTCAAACATGTCCTTAGACCTATCTTTATTTACATTTCTATTGGCTGCCATTTGGGTAAGTGGGAATATTGTCTCACAGAACAATGAATTTTAAAGCTGTGTTGATGAATTATTTATTACATTTTGCAAGTGGGAGAGAAGGTGGGCTGCGTGCCATTTCTTTGAGTGATCATATGGTTATCTCAAGAAAATTTTTTTCTTCTTCTTTCCCTGTCATAGCAGGAACATCTTTCTGATGACTTACTAGTATTCTAGCCCTGAACCAGCTCTGTACAAACATTTATTTTGTGATAGGTCACTGACTACATTTTATTCTCAGCAGAGATATAAAATGAGTCTGTTGACAAGAATTACCATGAAATCTGCTTTGGGAACTGCTTGGGATACAGTGCACAGAATGGGAACAGGGTGCTGCCTTGCTTATATACAGAGGTGATAATCAGGTATTACATATTGGGTATGAGATAGCACATGTGGTGCACTGAACAACCAACTCTGCTTGAGTGACTGTCAGCAGGAATGCTAGTAGCATTCATCAACACTTGATAGGCATTTCTTAAAGCCTTCTGTGGTGTTTGTCGATCACATTTAACAAGGAGTCATGGATTATCCCAGAGCAAATTTTGAACTATTAGAAGGATGTGGTTATAAGCTGAAAATATTTTCTAATTAATAGTCAATTCTTTCCCAACCAATTCCACTGGCAGTCTTTAGCAATTGAAATCAGCCCTCAAATAAATTAGATTGTTTAGCAAAAGAAAGAGGGGGAGGCTTCTCCTGGAAAATGTAGACACAGCAGCATAGCATATAAAGGGAGGAGAACAAAAGTGGAAGTTTCACCTCTTTTCAGCACCTTTTCAAAAACAGCCAGTCCAAAGAAATTTTAAGCTCTCATTAGTATTTAAATACGTTACAAATAGGCACAATGTTCTTTATGTCTAGGAAGCCTAAAGAGATTCTTGACAGATGCAAGACTTATTCACAATGATTACAATGTCAGCGTGTTAAGATAGCATACTGGTATTGAATGTAAATGCAAGTATTTCCCGTCAATTGCCACCTGTACTTGGAAGTAGTTAGGTCTTTTGCACAGGGTCACCCAGCTGTCTGGATTCTGTTCTCTTTACCAGTCATGCATTCAAAAATACAAACTATAAGAGTAATAGCAGGTACGAAGTTGCTGTATCAAGGATAAAAACATTTCCATTAACGATATGAATTATACAGAGGAATGAAGGAAGGTATTGCTGCCTTAGTGTTACTCAGTTGTTTGAAGAAACCGAACAAATTCAGCCATTCTAGAGATGCTGGAGTCCTGTGTTCTAGAACCTAGATCCCACTGAAATCACGATAACAACATAAACATTTATTTTAAGAACAAAACCAGTATTAATTTATATGGAATGTGTCCTTATAATTTCCTGTGCTTTTGTTCTTTTTTTTTCCTTGTTATTACTGTCATATAATGCTTGTCTTTCTATTAGAAACTACCTTCTTTCCCATTCAAAATAACTCATAACAAGATCTGCTAGATTCTTTATGAGGCTTTTGCATAAGATGCACTTGTATCTGCACAGAACCTTGGATACTTTGTAGTCAGCTTTCTCTTTACTGAACTCTTCTAGTATAGCTGCACCTGTGAGACTAAGTTTAGGTAAAACATGCCTATGGTTTAAAAAATCTTTCACTGACCAGATATTCCAATCTGATTGTGACCTACAAATTGGCAGCTACAATAAATTGCAAGTATATGATTATATTTTTTGTATTATATTTAAAATCTATCTGTGTTCTGGGATTGGTCCCCCGCGCATTAATTGCTTGAGGCTTGTGGTCTGATTTTAGCTGGCAGACAGCTCTGTTGAACAGCAGCTCCAGCTGCACTGTGGCAAAAAGTTGCCATACCATTTTTCTCTTTTTTCTTTAGAGCAAGGAACCGGAAACATCACCCCAACCCATAATTTAACAGTCAGCATAGCCATGGTCTCACAAAGGGAATAATTTGTTGCTGTGTCATGGAACAAGCCGAGGGGAAGTACCATCTCTACTGTGCTGATCTGACAATATTGCACCTTACTCAGAGCAAGCTGTGCGGTCACCTTCAGTTATTTTAAGGGCTTTTACATGTGTCTCTAGCCTCAGACTGTATTTCTTGGGATATCTTTTTGGAAGATATTGGTGGTTGACTGACTTCGCTACTTCCATAGAAATGTTATGTTTGAGAACTGTTACCTTTTCATCTCTTCTGGTTTTGGTGACCAAGTATTCATTCACATTCATTTGGTGCATTATATCGTGGAAAGTAGGCAGAAGAAGAGAGTAGCACTACCAGATAACAAATAACAGTGAATTGTCTAGGGTGTTATCAGAATTAGCCATACAGATATTTTGCAGCAAGTTCGGTCTTCAGTCCTCAAGGCAGAAATTAAGAAGTAACAATGGAGACGATAAGATATATTGTAAATTTTCTGGAATTTGCCAATTATACAAACTGTCCACAGCTAAAAGTTTCATATTACTGTTCAGACATTTTCTGTGGATAAATTGCTTTTCTCCAGTTGTTATTTGGGGCAGAGCAGATGAGTGTTTGTGGATGTGAGTGTGATTATTTATTACAGTGTTGGCACTCCACTTTTAATTCAGTTGGTTTCATTTCAGACTTTGTCCAGACAGCTTACAGTTCTCATTTGAGCATAGTTTGTCTATGAGTGGGAGTAAATATATATTGGATTCAGGAAGCAACCAAACCACAAGGACTGAGCAATTGCCAGTTGTGAAATCTTAGGATAAGAAAAGATTGGTCAAGTGACAGCTTGATTCTAAATATTTTTTTTTTCTTATAAATGCTGTTTTTCAAACAGCTACTTTTGTAGAAGGATAAAAATAAGGTTATCTGGACTCTTGCTTCCCCTGCAAAATCCATTATCTGACACGTATTGTTTTCAGATGTTTCATTTTACTTAAATGTAGCAGAACAGATGTACTTTTCTCAGTTTATTTGTATGTGATGATCATTCTTTCCAGTCATGAAAAAAAGCTGGAAAAAATTGTAGTCACGGATAGTGTCCAAAACAAATAAGCCCAGTTGTAGTCTCTAAGTGTTTTCTGATGGGAGCTCTGAATTTACAAATATACTTACATTGAATTTCATGCTGAGAAACAAGTACATGAGGATTCATTGGTGAAAGTGACATTGCTCAGTAGAAAGCAAAATTAAACCTAATAGGGAGGAAGGTGGAGATTTCATAATTTAAGTAACAGCTCGCTCCATTCTTACATAAACACTTTTTTTAATAGACTATTGAATATTTTATGAGTGAAGATTAACATAACAAGGTGTGCATCAAGATGCAATTCCTATAAGATGTTTATGTTAGGTAAGACAAAACTATTACAGCCTTCAAAATAATGTCCCTTGTTTTGGGATGGAAAAACAATCTATTCAACAGTTATAAAGACTCTAGAAGTTTGTGCTATATTTCCGTAGTAGATTATTTTATTCAGGTAGCTTTAGAGTTAGCGATCAAGAAGTACTTAAAACACCTTAACAATGTAAGGTCTCTAGAAAATTACATAGAAATGAAAGATATATTAGATACAGCAGAAATCTCCACGCATAGAATTTATTAGCAAGTGTAAGTATTATTAGATGAAAAAAACTTGGTCATAAGCTGAACAGAGAGCTTAATTTAAACATCTGTCTTTCAGCCAAAGCTTTGTTTCATTTCTAAGCATAATGTGCCAATTCCTGTTCTAGTCTAGGTGTCTTTATAGAGACCAGGATTCCTTCAGTGTAACGTGGTTTTACCGTAGCGCAAAGACATGGCCTAACTGGAGCCAAGAGTTATACAGTTTCCTTGTTTTTTTTTTTCTTGGACATTTATGTCAGTCACATTAAGAAGTTACTGTGTGTGTCCTGGACAGCAACCTACCATTTCTCAGATGTATAATATAGCCATCTTTAAGTTTTATGTAAAATTACAAAATATTAGTAAGAGAAATTTTAAGTTCTTGGCTTTTTAAGAACTTGTAAAGACTAGAGTGTCCAGAAGCAGAGTAAACTATAGCAAGAAAATATTTTCATATATTTCCTTTTTCAAATTGAGATTACTTATGGCTGGACTGTCAAGAGAAGCCTGTTCTTTGAAAGTCTATAGCTTAAAACACATTCAAGAATCATGGACTTTAACCCAGCTGTAATACAGGACTGTTGAAGTTACATCTTATTCCTACCTTCTCAGTGTGACAATGATTATTTTCTAAGTAAATCAAAAGATTAACAAAAAAATGCAAATAGCCTCTTCACCATTCTGTTTCTCTTTTCCCAATTCTAGGTTTGTGAATATCCAGATGGAACCAAGTCTTTGAAGCTAGGAGACTTTGGACTGGCAACTGTGGTTGAAGGACCTTTATATACCGTTTGTGGTACGCCCACATATGTGGCTCCAGAAATCATTGCAGAGACAGGGTGAGGATAAGTAACTTAAGACATAGGTCTTGTAACCAGATATTTTTGGCAGGTAGCTCCTACCTGCTGTAAGAACTAGAATGCTCTAATAGGATGGTCCATCTCTTTTAACCAAAATAATTATGAGAAAACTGGCAGCATTCAGCTCCTGAAGGAGGCCAATTTCCCCACTCACCCTGTTGGTTTAATTAAACAACCCCATTTTTCTGTATCTAAACAGGTGGTTGCGTAAATCCAAAGTAATTTCGTGAAATGGCAGAACTTAACCAGTCTTCTATCCTACTAGACAAGAGCTCTCCATTCCATCTTAGCTGACTCTTGCCTTAACTGTGAATTCGATCCTCCTAATGGAGGAAGGTTTGTTGCATTGTTTCGAGCATTGTTCAGTGCATTTGTCATATGGACAAATATTTCAGAGCTGCAGTGATCTCAAATGTCAAAGTGCATTTCATTGGCATGTTTTACATTTGGACAAACTGAAGCTACTGAATAGGAAAAGAAATAAAAGAAAAAAATCTCTTGTTGACCTCTAGTGCTTTAATTTCTTTGCTTTAAATAAAGGTGCAGTTCTTTAACCCTGTGTTACTCATTCATTTAGGAAACTGGAGAATCTTTCTTGTTGCTTAGCAACACATAATAATGTCAGATGTAGTTACTCCAGTATGGGGACTAAGAAGACACATCCTTGTCTTTTATCGCCAGTGATTCTGGATTGGGAAACCTTGATGCCGAATTGAATCGGGATAGTGAGGGGGGCAGGGATGGAATTCTGTGGAAAATGATGTTATCAGGGCTTTCTAAGTCTGTGAAGGACCCTAAGTAAAATCCATATCATCAGCAAGCAATTTATAGCAGAATCACAATGTATGTTCATGTAATTTTCATCAATTGTTTGATTGAGTTTTATTTTTCAGTTGAGCACAAGTAACGCAATCTTGTTTACTCAGGTATGGCTTAAAGGTAGATATTTGGGCTGCAGGCGTGATCACATACATACTGTTATGTGGATTTCCACCTTTTCGAAGGTGAGTGTCACTGTATCTCCTTTCTGTAAGTAAGCCTTATCTGTCTCCTTAGAAAAAAAATGGATTAGACTGATACATTTCCTTTACCTGCTTGGTCCTTTATAAAAGTGGTTTCAGTTGTCCCGCTTGTCATGTTTTGGGATTTTATGTCCTTAATTTTCTATAGGAGCAGCTGGCATACTGCTGTGTCCGGAGATGTGGTGATGGTGGTGTGAGAGCATAGTTTTTCCTTTTGTCTGCTACATTGGACCCAGTTGAATGAATGAGTATACTTTGCCCTCTTGTGGCAGCTTTCTGGTTTTGTGTTAAGGGAAAAAAAGTTAATAGTATACTGAGGCGAGGGGAAGAATTTATGTTGCATTTTTAATTTTGTTAATCTTTTTTGGCAAGCGTCATATGGTTGATGAAGTTTGTTAACACGATTCTCGCTGCTTAATATCCCTGTATGCATGAAGTCTACTAAAAGTCAGATGGATGTGCTTCGCTTCTCTGTAATTTTTTTTGCCAGGGAATGAGAAGGAATTAGCACATTTTAATCAGGAATTCTCTCCTTCCCGTTATTCTTGTAAATAGTGTTTGTCCATTTTTACAGCAAAACACCTAGTTTTTAACTAAAAATCACCAGACCGAATATTTTGCAAAGAATACAATATAAATGATAGTCAATGGAAAAATTATCATTTAGTTTTGGTACTTGTTTTTTGCATGTTATTAGTTTGTTTAAAACTGAAAACATGTTTTGAAAGCTATATTATACAAATAAATTACAATTGCTTTGAATACAGTTTGGGCTGAGGAGGCAAAATGTCCATACTATGCTATCAGAATCAGGACTTAACAAAGGTTAACAAGTATTTGTTGCAAAACCAACCCAAAACTACATTGTTATTAAAACAGAGAGTTTGAGTGGATGTTCACAGTAGTTGGGGCCAACAAACAATTAAAAAAAAAAACAAAAAAAACACTGCCTCTGCTTCCTGAATATTTATGATACCATACTTTTGATAAAAAGGTACTTACCCCCTCAGTAGCCTGCCAGTACTCAGTGGATCATGTGTTTTCCATATCATCTCTTTAGCTTTTGAAAATTCTCCTGTTGCACTAGCTTAGTACAAGAGACTCGTTTCACTACACTTCTTCCCATGTCATAGTCTTTTTGTGGCAGGTCCTTTAGTGCTAGGCTGGCAAGTGACTTATTTTTGAATCACCTTTACTGTCAATGCATGATGTGTTAGCTATGTAGTCTCTATTCCAGTAGAAGTATTACTTTTCTGTTCTTATTACTCCTGATGGTGTAACTATGGCAAAGACCTCAGAAGTGCTGCCACTATATAAGCCTGCAAATTATGCCCTTGTAACAATTGATATAAAATCATTTCTGTCCCATTTCAAAATCAAATTAAAAAAAATCGTGCCAGACTTCTTTCTTCTGATCTTTTTAAATTATTGCTGTTCTACAGTGAAAACAACCTTCAGGAAGACCTTTTTGATCAGATACTCGTTGGGAAGCTGGAATTTCCTTCGCCCTACTGGGATAACATCACTGATTCAGCAAAGGTACTGATACGTAGTCTAACATGGAAAACAGTGTCTGACAAGCCACTGAAAAGACTGTACCCTGTTGAAAATGCAGAACAAAAGATTCAGAACAGACTTACCTGCTCTTCCAGCTGCTGTGCCTTTTTAGTTAACTTAATAGTGCTTAATGAAAGCTCAGGTTTTGCAGACCTACTATCATGTTATTGTCTGAGTGAGTAAGTAAGTATAGCAAAATGGCAGTCACATTCAGTGAACATCATGTTGTTGGGTTTACTTAATGAAGGACTACTTATAGCAGGTTCAGCACTTCCCCTATAACATAACTGTCTCTGGATTTTCCCCTCCTGACGTTCTTTTAAAAGAAGAATGATTGCTATGTGGACTGAATACAATTGACATTATTTGTTCCTATTTTACTCTAGAGCCAGTTATTAGAACTTTCCGAGAGTTGCAGCCAGCTTATTTGCCATTGCTAATAGTTCTTGTGTTATCATTGACGTTTGTGTTTAAAATGATTGATTCTGTAGGATAAAGGTTTCAAATGTTAAACCCTACTTGACAAGTTAATTCAGGTAATGTTCTCTAAATTATGTCTAAAGATTCTCATTAGCACACAGAGGTTATTTATTATCCAGCTAATGAGAAGTTGCATTTTTTCCTGAATTTCCCAATGGCTGTTACCTGAAAAGAGAGCAAATTTATTGATTTGCCAGTGTTTCCCAAGGTCCAGTCATCTCCTACTCTTCCAGACTTGCATTAAGAACAAACAAGGCCCTCAATCTTGGTACTAGAAGCTGTCTTTCACTTAAGATTTACACGGACTAAGTGACTTGGCTGGTTGAGAAACCTCTCGGTTTGTACGTTATTTGCATGAAGAAGCCTTTTCTCAAAACTGAAATGATTATAATCTTGAAATACTTATGAGGAGTGAATATGACTGACAATTTGGAGGTTATAAAAAGTTTTTGAAAGGGGAATTTGGCTCTAATTACATTAATTTGTTCATAAGGGAGAAGGAAATATTTGTCTTGATAGGCTTGTAGAACCAGGAATTACATCAGTAAATTAGCTGTTAGTTACATAACAATAAACAGTTGAAGAAAGTGTGGGGGGGTTTTTTTGTTTCTAAACTTTACTGTCTGCTTTGCAATAATGACCTCTTTAAGGTTTATCATATCCATAAGCAACATAGTCTTACCATTAACAAAAGGTCCACGGAGGCATTTGATAAAGCTGAAGACACCTGCTCTAGTGCCTCTAAAACATGATGAAAGCTGCAAACAAATTATGATGAAAACCATAATCCCAAATCTTTTTTGATTTAACCACGTAATTAAGTATTTTCCCCTATCTATCTGCCTTTTCCTACACTGGGTGATTCTGAGCTGGAGAATTGCGTTAAATGTCCTTTTATTCTTCTGGTGGAACACATAAGAGAACACAGTTTTAAAATAATTTCAGCAGTTTCTTGAATTTCTGATGAAGTTTCTTACCTCTGATTTGTACTCTTTACGTACTGTGACTACGTACCTTGCCCACAGAGGATCATGTCTGTCCTAGGTTTGATTTCATTCTGGTCCCCTGCACGAATGTAGAGAACAAATTGGAACATTATCGCTGATGCTTGCAATATTTACTTTTTGTCTGGTTTTAAAAGAGTCAGTGAATCATGAATACAATAATAGTTGCACTAAGAAGAATTCAGTGCAGATAGCTCTTTTCCATTGTAATGCCCTTCCCCATTCCACTCAAACTCTTCTTTTTCTTTTTCCCTCTCCAAAGGAGTTAATTAGCCTGATGTTACACGTGAATGCTGAAGCTCGATATACAGCTGCACAAATCCTAAGCCATCCCTGGGTGTCAGTGAGTAAAGTATATTTTGTCTCTAATTTAATATTAAATCTATAAAACTAAATATTACAGTGTAGTTCTCAGAAGCAGCAACATGATTCTGCTACGCCCATTTCTGTTTATTGAACCACTAGTCCCTTTTCCAAATGTTAAAGAGATCAGCACAAGTCTGAAGTTAGCTACAGCTCTAACAGTTCTGTTAGCTACTGTGCTCTAAAAGAATAGAGCAACTATTAATAAACTATTATTAACTATTGTTATTTATTAACTATTAATAAAGCAACTATTGCGCACGTTGACATCTTGCTGCAATGCTACTTAAAAGAAATTACTATTGCCTATTTTTTCACAAGAGAAATAAAATTAGTAAATAATATTATTTTTCACATAAGCACTAAGCTGATGACAGCTAGGTACTTCATCTTTTTGAACTGCAGCAAGAGGGAACACGGAAGCGCACTGCTTATTGATTTAAAATCCTGTTTTTATTAATAAATATTAGGTCTACATGTATATAGCCAACCTTTATTTCCACGCACATTTTAAAAGAGAGACCAATATGATATATGGAGTTCCCTCAAACATGAGAAAACAACTGTAATGATTGTGTCTATTCGTAACAGCTCCTTTCAAATGTATTTATGGCACTGTATTTTGTTTCCATGTTTTTGGGGATGTGATGGGCCATTTAAAATGCTGATATAAATAAAGCCAACTGACAAATATGCTTTTTATTTTTAACATTATAGTTATGCTCGAATAAAACTTAAAATAGTGGGACAAATTCATGGACTGAAAGTATACAGTATCACATGGCATTTTAAGAAATAGGAGGTCATAAATAAAACAGGAGTTGCTACGTTCCTTTCCTACGTAATTTCTCTTAACCAGTTTGAACCATAGCTCATGTATGAGAGGGCATTCTTTCTGGGCTGCTTATCTAAATGATTATTTCACAGGAAGTACCTCCGGATGATACAAAATTTCTCTTTTGCTCAGTTATGTTAAATATTTTATTACTATTCCCTAACTTCAATATTATGTTTGTTCTTACACAGGATGATGCTTCCCAGGAGAATAATATGCAAGCTGAAGTAACAGGTAAACTGAAGCAGCACTTTAACAACACCCTACCCAAGCAAAATAACACATATGCTGGCGTTTCTGTCATCATGGTAAGTGAAATTAAATGGTTTTATACATTCTATATTACACTTCGCAATTTTTCTAACAGTGCTCTATGAGCGTGTGTGGTGCAAGAATAGCAAAAGCAAAGCTAGAATAGTCTCTAATTCTAGTTTTTATCTGTGTATTGTGTGGATTCTCCCATCAGCGCTTGAGAGCAACCTAGTCTACCACAGCGTGCTAGCTGAGCTATAAAAGCAAGCTTTCAGATACATGTTAACACTAAGTAGTAGTATGTTGAAATGGAGTTTATGAATGATTTGAAATTTTTCATTATAAAAGCTGTAATATTGTTTTTAATCATACTGATCACCTAGTTAGTTAAGTTGGCTCTTCCCAGATGCCAAACCAATGTTTGATCTTGAGCATGCTGTTGTTCAATACTATGCTTGTGGGGAAACCAGAATCCCTTTTGGAAATTTTTCATAATATTGAATATTTACCACATTAATTTTGTCCCAGTCTAACATACTGGGAACCACATACCACATGTATGTTCCCTAAGGGGGGACTTTATTCAAAGCATATGAAGGAACCCTGATGACCTATAGCTTAACTTACATAAGCAGTACTTATAGCAGGCAGATATATGAATCATGGTAGAAGAAACGCAGTTGAGTTCACTGTTGTCAGTGCTCAGAACTGCACTCGTAATTGACTAGTCACTTTTGCAGAGAAAAAGTCAACACTTCTAGAGGCTGAACTGCCATTCTTGTCTTATTGCTGTCCATTGTGGTTTAATGCAAGGGTGCACACTGTGCACAGAATATCTTCCATTATTAATAGAAAAATAAAGCCATAGCTGATAGTAATGTACCAGTGACTTCTTTCCCCGATAGAATTAATTACTCTCAAAGTCCAGCCCACTTATGTTACCAAAGAGTTGTTCTTATCAACTTAAAGCAGGCAAATTTAAATAACATGTCTGCATATATATACTTTTGCAAATGCATTTATATGAATTAAATAGGCAAAAGATCTAACATGGAAAAGTAGTAACAAAATAAAAATGAGAGAAGTCAGAAAATGTATTTCAGGTTTATGCTGTTGTCTGCGTTTCATTTGACAGTTTGACTTGACAGTTTGAGAGGGACTTCAGAGCTTCATTCTTTATACTGTTGAGACTATGGATAAGCCTGAAGCTGAAAACTGGTATAAAATGCACTATATGTAATAAGAGCAATTTTAATTCTAACTCTCAGCCCCTCTCCAACTTGCATGCCACTTAAGCCTATCTCAGATCTCTGACACAGCGTAGCTTCTGGCTTCTTATTGGTGTAGATTTTTTTCCTGATTCTGTTACTACTGACATCCCTTCAGCCAGGAAAGTACACATCGTTAAAACTTTTATTTTAATTTTCCCTTTTTCTGCCTTATTTCCTCCTAACCGGTATGGAAGGATGTAAACAATTAATTATTTAGTTCTGAATGCAGCTCCCAGTTACTGCTGAAGGGAAACATCTTGTTCAGAAAAAGCATAATCTAATGAGTTTTAAGCCCCCAGTTTGTTATTCTTGCCCTGGTTTATCTTGAGCACTGAAATTTAGTTATCTTCAAGTTAACAAGGTCTTCACTTGTACTAGAAATCATCACTTAAAAACATTCAGACAAGCACAGTATTGTAATTCTCATGTATTGCAGTGCATTGCTAAATCAGCAATATATATTTAATGGAATCCCTTTTAGCATCACTTCATTCAAATACTGTCATCTGGCCAATGCAGATAATACCACCATGTGGCAGATAAGTAAAACTGCACATACCTACTTCAGTGTTCTTGCACAGAAGACTTTCTGCCCTTAAAAGCATGTTGCTGTTAACTCATAACTGATTTTTTTTGTCAGTTTATAAATGTTCTGTTAATCTAAATTTGCTGCAATTGTGTTAGTTCTGCTTAAAGTAAGTCTAGTTTCTGTCCCTTGCTTCCTTCCTTTTTCCTCCTTTCCCAATGCCTGCATTGCTTTCCTCTGAGTAGGTCCAAGGCAATGGTACGTACTAACTGCAGTGCTTTGTTCTGCTGCACAAAAAATACATGTGCTCTGTTCGTCACAAGGAAAAAGGAGAAATAATTCAGCCAGTCTGAAGTGGAAATAGCTTTACCACCACACAAAAATGCTAAAATAAAATCTTCTAAATACTTGCAAAAGAGTTTTCTATATATATAGAAATATAGAGATATCTATCTACCTATATATATAGATGCATATTTGAAATTTTCTAGGCTAGCACTGATAGATGGAACTAGTCATTTCTTACCTCCTCAGACGTATCTTAGTCTATTCCCCTGAGAGCAATTTTGTATATATGTACATCTTAAAGTATCTGAAAGCATTAGAAAAAGTACACATCACCTCTTGTTCACACCACAAAGCTACAACATTGGATACCCTTCTATGTCCAGAGAACAGATTGACAGGTGGCACACATTCCTTGTGAATGTGACACAGACAGTAGCCCAAACTAACAAAATGTAGAACTGCTTGATGAAAGAAAAGGTGGCAATTCTATGAAGAAGAAACCAAAACCAACCAAAACAAACACAAGCAAAAACAACAAAACAAAAAACAAACCACTGAAATAAGAATTGTTTTCATAAAATACAGTCACATCAGCCATCATGTGTAACAGAGCTAGTCAGAAGGTAATCAGTCCTAACTTAATAAAAAATTTTCTTCCTCCAGAACAGTGAAATTCAACCTCCTCTCTTCAGTTCTGAAAAAAAAAGAAAAAAAATCCTAAACTTTATTACATACGTTGTATTGCTATATGCAAGGTGTGAATGACTGTCAGAAGCTGCTGTGAGGACAGCACCATCTGCATGAGCTGTGGAAGTACTTCCTTTCCTTTCCCTTTTTAAATACCGTGCCTTGCCCCTCAAACAGCAGGAACCTATTTATTCACAATTCTTTTTCCAGCAAGTAAAAGAGGAAATGCAAGCCTGCCTGCATAGCAGCTACATTGATAATGGTAAAACTAGTGCATGTCATAGCTAATCTCAAAAGTCTAGCTACAGTTCAGCTAGACATTCCCTTGCATGCTTCATTTGCAAAGTTGATTGCTAGAAGCAGAGAATTCAATTGGGAACTATTGAATTTTCTCCTTGTGCCTGTATGCATGTAGACTTCTGTTGTAACTTGAAAAACAGAACAAAACAAACCCCCTCACTTCAAAATACTTAACCCTTGCCTTTTAGGGGCTCTTATACTCAGTACTTGGGGCTAAAAAGCCTGTCAGGAAGGCCTTGCAGGGAGGAGGGGCATCACCAGGCTGCTGGATGATTCCCACCTAGCCTGCTCATTAAACCTCATATAGCATGCAAAAAGAGTTAACAAAACACAACAGAAAGCAGAGTTAAGCCTGAAAAATACAGGAAGGAGATCTTTGCACCTCCAGTGTGATGGATAAGAGGCAGGTGTAGGAGCCCTTGTCATTGTAATTGTACAAACAGTAATTTGAATCACTGATGTTAAGGAAAATCTAACATGGATCACCGTCTTCTGTCTGTTCTACTCAGAAGGAACTGACCCATTCCCAAAGCCAATTGTCAGCAGGAAATGGAGTGTTTTTCAAAAGGAGAAAATAAAGTGGCTCTAGCTTTTTCTTGAGTTTTAATAGTTATACAAAGTAGAATAGTTCTGGCAGGAAATTCTGAGTGAGAACGATTCCAGAACAACCTGCCTCCCATATACCTGCAAACTACAGAAGTCCTCTACTTGAGAAACTGGAGATGCCAGGCCAGCTCTCTTTGCCAAAGTCAAGTAAAAAGAGAAATTCGAATTTCAGTACCCCATAATGAAAGTTTTCACTACCTAGCTACATGATCAATTTGGAGAGAGGATATTACTTTTTCTCTGCCTTGTCCTTGGTGAACTTGATGCAATAAACCATGGCTGAAACACATACATACTGAAGTTAACTTCTATCAGAAAATTATTTCAGTATCAAAACAACAAATTTTAGTGAATAGTGTATTAGACCAATTCCACTAATACATAGAAATTATCACATTACAAAAGTCTTCTGTAACAATTTCTTCTTTTAATTGTTCAGGAGAAGGCAGAGCACCTGATCTTACTGCACGGTTAGTACATCCCAGCTCAAAATATGATTCCAAGAACTAGTGTCTTACAATGCTTACACATACATATGCAGAGGTCACTATGAAAGTGAAGCATATATTTGTACTCTGCTTTTAACTTCAAGTATCACACGTTTGTAGATTACTGTAGAAAGCCCAAGCTGCACTTGACTGGAATAAGCATACCTTGCACCACTCTACATAACTGAATAACTACAAAGAACTTAATCTGTATTAATTTAAATCTGTATTGTCATTGGTAGTTAAAGCTCTTCCATGAAGCAAGTGGTTAAGCCAAGACTTACAGGGTTTTATAATGATCAATATAAGCCTTCAAACTGTGAAACAAGACCCATTGTGCTGTCCCTCCAAGTCTTAGAAAACAATGCTGAAAGACAGTTTTGACACAGGCACTACAAGATTTCCCTCTAGGTCACTTCAAATATCCTCCTAGAAATGAAACATTACACTGTGGTTTAATATAAATTTGCAGTAGCCTTCAGAGGCTATGAAAGTTGTCTGATTCAGCAGACACCACAGACTCTAAAATAATCCACCTATTGCACTACAGTGTTCTCCATTTTCAGGTATAACATTCAGAAATTAACACGGTTTTGCCACTGTATTCTGTCGGTTGCAGGAGAGCTCACCTTCCTTCTTTCAACAAGAAACAGAAAAGGATTCTACTTAGAAAAATTCCTTACATTTCCATCTGTCACCCTCAAAAACTGAGAGTTCTGTTCCTTGTGGCTACAGAAACATATATTTAAATTATATGTTTAAATTAAAAAGTATTATGTTACTTCCTGTAGCTACACAACTGCAGGTACATAAATTTTGCTAAAAGCTAATATGAAGAGTTCAGACTATATGACAACCACTTTTTTTTCCACATCAGACTTGTGAGACAAAATTGTCTGCTTGTACCATCACAGCAAACACAGGTCTCGAAGACGCATTTTTTTAAAGACTGCACCATAAAAACCTACATTTAAATAAGATTTCTAATTTTATTTCTCCTTTTTTTCTGGCTCTAATGCATGCACTTGTCTTGTAGATTATTTTAACCCTGAAGTTAACTCGGGGCTTTGATTTAACTGCTGGTTTTTTTTATTTTGCCTTGGGTTTCTTGTTTGTTTTTAGAACACAGCTCTAGATAAAGAGAGTCAGATTTTCTGCAGCAAGCGCTGTCAGGACTCCGATAGAGCTGGAATGGAAACAGCTTCTGCAATTACTGCTGCAGCTGATGATCCTCGTGTGACTGGGTCCAAGACCCTCCTCCCTGCTGCTTCTGAGCCAGTCAGATCCCCCTCGCTCCCCACCTCAGTGTCTCCTGAGTTTGCTGGGGATCAGCCTGGTGTGTAGGACTGATTAAACCAAGTGCAGCTGAAGCTCTCTGCACTCTTGCCACAGTTACTCTTCGTTTCATATGATGGTTCGTTTCCAGTTTTCTTGCACCCTCCTGTGGCAAGCTCAGGACAGGCTCTGCCATGAGAGACTGAAATTGTAACAGCGGGTGAACAAATGTGGTCTTCTGAGTGCTCTTTGCCCTCGGTCTGGAGAACATCACTAGGGAAAAAGATTCTGGTAATGTTAGATGATTTTTAAGTTACCTGTGTTAGTTTAATTTACTGCATTCACACAGCCTTGGGCTCTGTAAGTAGACTAACTTAACTGTGTAGCTAACCATATTTTTATATAGGCGTTTGAGATGATGAACAGTTGCCAGGCTTCGCGTCTACCAGCAGGCCCCAGTGCATTCTTTTGATGAGGATTCTCAGAAAAGCAAGAGAGGAAGACAAGGGAAGAAAACTCATATTCACCTTCTATTCTGATGCCTCTACTTTTAGTCAAGTTTCCACCAAACTTGAAGAGGCATATTTTCATAAAAAAAAATAAATTAGTGAACTGACTGTAAAATATCATGAGGCAAACACTGGAGATACAGGGAAAGATGGTAATTTTTGCATAAAGTTTGTTTAGACTTGCAGGCTGCAGGGTAGTGTTTAGATAATGTGAATTTAAATAAAGTGACTTGGGATATGAACACGAGCACTGGACATTTATTTGTAATGAAGACTGGAGTCAAGGAAGCCTTTTTGTTCAAGCTGTTTTCTATCCTAATCACAAATGTCGCATCCACACCTTTCTCCAGAGTCAGGCCACCTATTAGATACAACAAAATGACTTTGGAGCTGTGAACAGAGAGCCTGCTGCATGTCATCTAAGCTAGGATGGATGGAGTAGTTCCTAGTTCTAGGGCAAGCTGATAGAGGAGCTACTACAAATGGCCTCAGAAAAAAAGCTACCCACAAAAAGTAGCTGTCAGAGGTTTGTCAGTGCTATCCCCCTATTCACCTGGTGCAGGCACTGGAAACAAGGATTGGGGAGCAGCTATCCTTAATCTGCAGTCACAGGTAGATGAGGTTTTATCTTTACCATACTGCTTAGTTCAATATTGTATCTATTCAGCTTATTCTTTTCCTTTGCTTGTTCTTATGAATTGGTCATAGATCATTTTCTTTCTTAGCTATACTTTCTACTAGAATTGTAAAAGACAAGACCTGCAATAAACTTTCTAAAATTAAAACCCTCGGTCATTTATTTCTTTGAGAATTCACTTATTTTGTTAGTGGAGAGACCAACTAGGTACCTAGCAAGAAGATTTCATAAAATAAATCCAAGCATTTCCCATAACCTTTTAAAGTCCCTTGATATGTACGGAAGACAGAGGTAATACATAACTGACCATGAGTAATTGTCTCTTCAAAAGGTAAAGCAAAGTGCACAAAGTGCCAATTGATAACTTAAAGTCACAGTACAACTGAGAGATTTACAGGCATATTGACAAAAAAAATGGGTATGAAAAGGTCATAAACTATCATAAAAATGTTGGGCTAGGTCAGGACCAAAAAGGTCTGAGTTGCAACTAGTTATTGTGAGTTAGCTTTTTTTTTTTTAATGGGATCACTGGAATGATTTCAAGATTAAGGGAGACTAAGGGAATAGCCTTTGTATTAAATTATGTACATTTATATTTTTGTACAGTACAACAATATGAAGATAAGCCTAATCTTACCCAGAAACTAATGAGAGTCCACAGGATAGATATGTGTATGCAATTGGTAAGTTTGGTAAGGAGTCTTGGGCTAAGGTAAAGAAAAGATGTGTAATTTCGGATGGGATGGACTAACCCAAACACCTACAGCAAAGAAAGGGAGCCTCTGACAGAGAAGACAGCGACAAGCTACTGAACTGGGAGATGAATAAGGAAGAAGTAGCAGCAAAGTGATGAAGACTGGGTTATTTTAAGCTCTTGTTTTTTTCTAAGAGGATGGATATTCAGCTGTGTAAGGCCTAGATACTTACCTTATGAAGGAAAAATTGACACGGATTAACAGAAATAGCTAAGAAGTTGTTTGCCACAAAGCCTCATAATAAAGGAAAGGATGAAAATTTAACCAGTAATCAGCAGTCAGTTGAACCACTGTTTTGTCGCATGGAAAAAGAGGGTAAAAGGCTTACAAATCTTGAACTCATGAGCCTAAGTTCATGACTGACCAGCACATGAACATTTGAAGACAAGTACTTTGATTCACAGAGGAGAGGCAGCTGATAGACTAGGCCAAGACACCTACTTAAAAATAGTGACAACAGCTGGGAAAAATGATCATGTGGCCAACATACCAGATAAAAACATGGGATATCTGGGCAAGATCTTAACTCAGTCCATGACCGTAGGAAACTTGCATCACTTCTCCATGCCTGAATTTAATGCCACAGATGTTAAAGCTATGGGTATCACAGTGGAACATCAAAATACAGGTCTGTCAGTTAACAATAAAACACTTACTTAATGAAGACTCCTAAGTCCTATGTTTGGTTTGTTATCTGTTGCACGTTCACTTAATCAATCTTTATCCATCACTTACTGGAAGAAGGCAAAAATTATAAAAGAAAAGGTAAAACAGAACTATGCTGTCTGCTACAAAGGGATAGTATCAGCACATAGTAACAGCTAGAGAAAAGTTAAATTCAAGTTATCCTTTTGTCAAGAGAGGACTGCCACATTTTTCATCTTATAAAAATAGCTGAAAGTTATGTACCATTTTGATAGATAGTGATTAAACACCAGCATTTTCATACACTCAGCAGTGCCAGCACAACTGCCACCATGTCTAAATTAAACAAAAAACCAACTGCATTATAAAAAAATCTTTTAAAAAGCCTATCTTTGTAGGTCCTTTGATTGTGAGTAGTACTTCGTATATATCCCAGTGGCCCAGTTCATGAGTTCTAGATTTCAAATCTAGAAACATAATTGAGTCTACCCCGGGTGTAAATCAACATAACACTAAGTTCATTAAGATTCTTGTCAAAATTTACCCTTACACATACACACCACATAGACTGCTATACACACTACAACTTCCAGCCAATTCTTGGGCTTATAAAATTAATTACAATAATTGTCATTAAGTACATTAAGGTAGAAGATGTTTTATGATGTTGGTACTATTATCCAGCACTGGCTCATGCTTACAGTCATTAAGAATATTTCTATAGCTCATTAAATCCTACCTTGCACTATATTAACAAGCAGAGATCTTTTATTTTTAGATGCAGACAGTTTTTTTTCCCCTCCATCTCACTACATACTTGAGGAAGAGAAGACAGGAGAAAGCAATGACTGAATTTAATAGATTTGTGGTTTTTTCTCCTAAGTTAAATATATTTTATTTTTTTAAATAACTATATATGCTCTAAGTTAAAAATGTATGTACAATACCAGAAACTACTTCCAACCTACTTTTGATTGATTCCCGATTTTCCCTTTCTTGCCTTTAAAAAACACAACCACAGGCTTTTTGTACTATACTGGAGTACACCCAGTATCTCATTTGACCAAACCTTTTCTATGGCTACAGTACCTCACCAAGCACTTCAGTTTCAATCCAAATTCCAAGAGTTTGATTTTACAGCCAGAGTTTTATATCGCCTCTAACGATTATATTTTCCTTGTAAGGATCCCACAAATATTTATGTATTTGTTATAAAAATATTCTGATTACTCTTAACAGTTGAACATACAGAGGACGTATTTATTCCTGCAGTAATGCTATCAAAGACAAGTTGTTGCAGAATAAAGGGAATAACATTTTATAAATAATAAAATGTAAATTACATTATTTATACGGAAATAAAAAATTGACAGCCCTAGCTTTGCAGAACACAAGAACATGTGTAAGAAAAGGTATGCTGACTTTGTACTTGGTGCTGTTCCAGAGCTGGATTTAGGAACAAAAAGCATATGGTGGGGTTTGAGCTGGGGAAGGTCGAAGGTCACTCTCTTAATCCAAGGAAGCATGTCTCCAAGACCCCATTAATCTCTCAGAAATAGAGGTTCTGAGATTTGGGTATTTGGTAAGAAGACTATGCCAACAACAGTGACTTCCAAAAGTAAACTCCACTGTCATCTTTCCTGTCCATCTTTACTCAGAGATCATACTGAATGTATAAGAACTAGTGTGGCAAAATACACAACAAAAACTAACAGGCATCCTTCAGAAGGTGCCAGACACTTACTTCCCGTTACCTCTTGGAGGGCCCTGGTGATGCAGGAGACAGACTCTCCTGCACCCTGGTTTGTGCTGAGATCAGAAGCAAGATACTGTTCATGATTTCCAGCAGGGACTCCCACAAGAAGACTGTCATTTCCCTAATCTACTTGAAATCAAAAAAATCATTAGCCAGGAAGGATTAACTTGATATAATGCTGTCTGTGCCCTCCTTAAAACACGGTTCAAATTCCTATTCACAGAGGTGGTTCTGATTGTCTCAGGCTAAACCACTAAGTTAAGAAAGCAAGCAGCAGACGACGCAAGCAGCCTCATTTAATCCCTGTTCTAATAGCCTTCTCCTCCGGTAGTCATTGGTCTGATTATTAGAGCACTGACACCAAGTTTGATGCTTTCACTAATCCAGAGGATACCTTAAAAGTAAGGTAAATACACTGAATTATCCACTATTACAGACATATACACATCTTTCGATTATCTTGGTTTTAACAGTTCAAAAATAGGAAATGATGTTTTGTGTTTACTCAGTTCTTTTGAGCTAAACAAAAATGGCAACTGGAAAGCAACAGAAATGCACAAAACTAATAACCTATCCTAAATGCTGATTAAGTAAAACTTTTAAGATAAAAAAAAAAAAGCAAGGTAATCAAACACTCCTACTGACATCAGTTTTGATGTCTAATGTAAGTGTTAACTAGAATTAGTAAAGTGACAGATTGTTTCTATTCACTGTGGGACTCATTTTCAAATGTTGTTTAGCATATATACAACTGGGTTTGTAGTTGGGCTTAAAAAACACATTCAGCTATGAAGAGCTGAACATCACTGGGAGCTGAACTACTGCAAAGTGAAGATCAGCACAGGCAGCAGAGGGGGATGGCGCCCTTTGGGAAACTCTGAGGGCACTGCTGGTTTGGGACTTATCAACTACATCCGTTTAATTGGGGGGATAAGTTTCAGTGGCTTTTGAGATTCCTGTCAGAAGGAGGTGATCATTTGTGGTGGCATTTTTGTATTTAATCTTTTTAATTTTTTATAATTAAATTAGCATTGTAAAAAAAAAAAAACAAAAGGGCAGGGCCTGAAGAAGCAAGCTGCGGTGCCACCATCCACGAAGACGTTTTCCTCAACTATTGCTACTGATCTTGATTTTTTCCCAATGACATTTGAATTTTATTCTTTTGTCTGTCATGTTTGGAAACAAACACCATAGAGTAAGAATCTTACAAAACGTTGCTTTCAGAGAAGCAAAACCTCAACGGGAAGTACCACCAGCTATTCCATTCTCTCCAGATTACCATTTGCCAATTAAAGTGAGATACTGAAGTCTAGAGTGTTAAAACACTTTAAACATTTAAACACAATTTAAACACTTCGCTTAAAAAGAAACCAACTGTACTGTTCTACGCACTGTTCAGAATGGTCTGATTATGGTTTTGCAGATACCAGGGTTTGCTTGAAAAAGGATCACTAGCACACATGATAAACAAGATAAAAAGCAAAACACTAGAGCAATCTGCAAAGCCGCCTGTCTGTTGCTGGGCAGAGCAAATTCTAAACACACAAATAAGACCGAGTTGTACTTCAGTGCTTTGCAGCTCACAATACACAGTGCACAAAGTAACAGTGGGAAGAAAAATTTAGAAGAACTTGAAGAAAGTAGTAAGTGATCATATCAAACTCTTTCCATTTAGTAAATAGCAATTAAAATCATTTTTCCCCCCCAATTCCATGCAATACAGATTAATTTCCAAAACACACACATAATTAATTAGTTGACTGTCTGATACAGCTCAAATTAGGAATTTGTGATTTCAGATTTTGCAATACAAGTCACTGTGCATTTCAAGAGTATGCATTTACAAGAAAATAGTTGTATTTCTCATTATTTATCAAAGTTGTGAAGTATTCTAAATATTCGTTATAATAGCACGCTTCTTTATGATAAGTCTCCACTAAAAATAAACTGTTCACAGATACAGGTTAGGATTGGTTCTTTTAAACTTTGTTTCATATGTTTCAATCATTTTTTTTCCTTCAGGAGACTGGCTGTATTTTAATAGCAGGTCTTTAGGTTATGCCTAGTTGAATTTCAGTAAATCTAAACAAAATCAGAAACAATTTCCTACAGTTTTTGACCCAGAGCAATTAAAGACCAGCTTTAATTTATGGTGTATAAATACTGACATGCACTGTTAAATTTATTGGTTTACCAAATACCTTTAGGCGGGTTCTGCATAGGAGTAAACTATTTTGGATTTCACGTAATGTTGTATCGCATGGGAAATGCAAGAGAGTGCCTCATCTCAAGCTTTACACAACTGTCCTAACCACATACAAGAAAGGTATCACTGGTTTAGAGCAGAAGGGGCTGTCCCTGGTTTTATTTTAGCTAGGACGCAGCCAGCTTCTTAAAACAATATAGTCATCCTTTATTCCCTTTGAACTATTTTTAAATGGAAGAGAGACAGCAAAACAGATGTGCCCTAACAGAAGCACACGCCACTCAAATTTCTGTGAAGATGAAGCTTAGTGCATAAAATGGAAGAGCTACAATCTAGATGGTCACCATATCCACGCCATTTTACTCACTACATCTAACAGCAATTCTATCCTCACAGCAATTCTGTCCTCACTAAAGGTGCAGTAACACTCGTTTCTCACAGAAGTCTTGGTTTTGAATTTCCTTTTGCTACTAAAATAAATGAAAACTGAATTTTGTTCCAGGACAGTAGCTCTGTACCAAAACCACGGGTTTTTAGAATTGCCGTTGTTCAGATCTGTGAAACAACTGAAGAAACTCCCTTGTTCTTTAAAAATTCCCAGCCTGAAAAGCACCACAGCAAATAAAGGATCTCCATAATATTTCTCAACAGAAATTCAACTTGCATGCTTTTAGAAATACAAAGAGGAATCAAAAATCATGCCAACTTCTTACAGTAGTTTTAAAAAACAACTACTATTATACTGCAGTAGCATTAAACTCTCATTTTCCTAATAAATAACAACCTTCATCAGCAGAAAACCCAAAGTTAATTGTTCCTGTTATCTTGGTACCAGATTAACTCTTTTGGACATTTTGCCTTTTGGGTGCTATACCAGCAAACCTTCAGAAGAAGCAAATTGCTGCAGATGGTGGAGGAGCACCAGGACTAAATTCCAACCAGAAACAGCAAAAAATGTATCTACTTTTGCACGCTTTCCAGCTGTAGAAGTTTTTTGATAACACACTGCACAACATGGCCAAGAACTCACAAAATATTCTCGAAGTATTAGTGCATTCATTTACCCTTGCTTGCAGTATCTCGCAACACAAACTTCCTTCAGAAAAAACCACCGCTCTGTACACACCATCAGCTCTCACCAGAACCTGTAGCATCAACATCAGCAGTTTCCACAAACACAGAACTGATTTCAAGCTACTTGAACCAAGCCTTTCCCCACAAACCAAACTCACAGCACTGCTGCCGAGCAGCCTGACTCCCCGCAGTGGCCAACACCACCTTCCAGAGGAACAGCCCTAAGCCACAATTAACAAATGCCCATTTGGACTTACCAGAACAGGAGGACCAGACTGTCAGGTAAAAAGACGTTGTCCATAAATGCTCCGTCTGAGTTTTGAGAAAATGGAGGACTGGGGAAAAACTCGTCCTGTAAAGTTCCCTCTCTTCAGGAACATTCTGCAAATAAACGCCAGCTCAGGCACAGCTGCAGGTTCATGCCTGGCACCTGTTGATGTCCCAGCTGTGCAGGCAGGGGACCTGACGCAGGTGCTGCTCTGATCAGACAACCTGAATAGTTGGAAATGTAACCC
The DNA here is from genome assembly GCF_040182565.1 of Anser cygnoides. Taxonomy (NCBI): domain Eukaryota; kingdom Metazoa; phylum Chordata; class Aves; order Anseriformes; family Anatidae; genus Anser; species Anser cygnoides. The sequence continues at coordinate 46,323,493 of NC_089876.1, forward strand.
TTTTTTGCCACCTCAGCACAAGCCACATGGCGTGGACTAGTTCAACCAGAGCTGAGATCCCAAGTGGAAGTCCAGCCACCTGCCCGGTGTCCGAGGTGTGTGCCTTCACCCGCAGAAGGAGAGGCATTTCCTACTCACCAGAGCCACCAGCCAAGCAGGGGAGGTCTTCCCAGCCTTGTTCATGGAGCAGAAGTTGAAGATTTTCTTGTCCACAGGAGACCTGTGATATGCAGAACCCTGAACTGCAAAGAAGGAAAATATTCTGCTTCCCAGAGGTGTACTTAATGCCATCACATAGCTGCCACCAGTGCACTCCCACCAGCTGGATTCAGCTCAGGATAGCAACAGAGTCACAGACACAGTCACGCTTTCCCTTTGGGAAGGCATCTGATGATCATCAGGGCCTTTTCTAAGGCAAGCAAACTGATTTGGTGCTGCCATACCTACCAAATCAACTCCCCGTGAAATATTTTGGCCCTAAGATCCCAGACTATTACTTCTGTCAATAATTAAATGTTTCCTAAGTCAGCAGAAGATTGTAAAGAGAAAATTTTCAGGATTTCCACTTGGCAAAATACACCTGGCCACAGCAACGTTTCAACATTTCCCTTTTTTTTTTTTTCCCCTCCACTTAGCATACCAAAGCCACTCCTGGCTTGAGAAAAACGCAAATTGTACTTCAAGAGCATACCAATTTCCTCTCAAAATCTTCTGATGAAAGGGCATGAAAGTTGCTGAACTTACAGAAACACAAAGTACAAGTTTTCCATACCAAATGCTGTTCCTCAGTATACCTGGCACTTACCACGGACATAAGCATAGCCTTCACTTAATCAGATCATCCCTCTGCTACACAAAACATATACATGTAACTGTACCGATACCACCATAACCATAACAGTTTAAAAATGTAAAGAGCACAGAAAACTTAGTCACCATTGCATAAACAGCAAGAGTACTTGTACATGCATTAGCCATAGCGCTTGTTTTCTCTGCTGTGAATATACATTGAGCCACAAGAACTCAATACACCCCACCGAAGCTCTCAATTAGAAATGTAATTTTATTTAATTTCTTCACTCAAACTGAATTTTCTCATTCCAAATCTTTACTTAAAGAGATAGTAGCTAAATGCTTAGAAAAACAGGAACTGCTCTAGTAGGCAGCTAGAGAAACGTATGTATTGATACAGACGGAATGTAAATTTCAACTCATAGATCACAACATACAAAGAAGATTTTTATGCAATACAGACTTACAAAACAATAACAGTTCTTTTCACAAATATTTTCACAGAGTTCTGCACAGCAATCTTGTAGAAAAGTAGATTTGTGCAACACCAAAATAACTTATTGTTCCTTAGTATAAATAATTTTTTTCATTTCCTAAAAGAAAGAGAGCATTTCACATGCTTGGACAGAATCTGACTGGATTTGGTGATAGCAAAATATAAAAGATGTTCCTGCCATACATAGAAAAGGAATATGGTGTGTGCTACAGTATTGCAGGAGTCAGTTGTGGAAAAACGAGAAGAATAGCCTGCAAGTCTAGTGCTTCTGCTGTTGTATAGAGGCTGTGCACCAGCAAACATCTGCCTTTTTAGTGCTTTCACAGTCAAACAGCAGAAATGTGCTTTGGTACTTGCACCTATTAAAAAAAACCCTGCCTCTGCGGGTTCCTAATTTGAGTTTAAAGTCTCCAAATAACCTTTCTGATTTTGAGGAACAATCCACATTTTGGTGTGCTTTGAAGGAGATGCCAAGTAAAAACTAGGAGGATTCACACTCGATGTAACACAAACTCCGTTGCTGATTTCTCTCAACTGCACAAAGCATACAACTAAAAAAGAACTAATTGTCTAGGCCTAGAAACATGCTTGAATAGTAACATTGATGGAAACAATTTGCAAAGTTTAAAATTACATTAACCATAATTTAAATATTACTATTGATTCCCAGAAACTTCAGTGCTGTTGTAGTACAATCATTTGGAAAAGTACAAGACAAAGTGTAGTACAGATAGTACAGATTAAAATTCCCCAAACATCACAATTCATTTCCAGTATGCTAAAATCATATATTCTTCAAGGTTATAGATAAAGCTTCAGGTGGAAAATTCATTTCTTCATAGTACAGCTAGAGCATGAGTTTTAACCATCTTTAGTTTAGGTTTCTTTTACATACAGGGATCAAAATAGACTTCTCATTATGACTAAAAATATAGATTTTTAACTACAGAACCCAGCAGCCATTTTTCTGCTTCATTGCCCTTCCCCCAAAAAAGTCAAGCAAGGTCTACAAAAATAGCGATTAACTTTAAAAAATAGTTTGCTTCTCCCAGGAAATTTAAGTTACATTCAGATGGTATATAGCTATTTATAAGGAATAACGCTGTGGCAGGACACCAAGGGAGGCATGCTATGGCCAGTTTCATTTTGACAACAGCTGCCCACATCAGTGCTAATCGTGGTCTCCGTGAAGATCAGTATCGGGTTTGATATTCATGATGCCAACGATTGAAATCATTGTAGAAAACCACTATGCTCCCAGATGCCATGCCAGTCAGTATACACCTAGGAAAAGCACAATATCATGTTAGTCAGCAGACCACCGCACGGTCATGTGTATGAGCCAACACACCAACGGGTTACGCCAAGACAGGCACGAGGAGACAGCTGGAGCTGGAAGGGCTTCACATGTCAGAAAAGTCCTTAGGGGCTCCCAAAGACTTCAGCAAGCTGGATTTAGCTAATACTGCCATCTGCACAACCTCTGACAGAAGATTTATGGACCACAAAGCCTACCAAAACACCATGCAACGGTTTGTATGGTTGGCCCAAAGCTACAATTGACTCAAGTCACACGACAGAATAGTTTACCAGCATCACTGTCCTGCAACCGCTTGAGATTTCTTGGGATTATTGTTTGGCTTGCTCATTTGTTTTTGCAGCGTATGGGAGTGGGATGAAGCACTGCTGAAGCAGCGAAGTGGAGAAGGTTTGGGAGATGTATTCATTTCAGTTTAGCCTTCCCCATTTAAATTGTGCTCTATATGAAGTAATTGGATGTTGGCATAGTACTTCAGTTGGACATGTTAGTGTTTGGGTTTGAAAGCAATTTGAAGGCTTCAGTGGTTTTAAAAGTTCTTGAAAGCAATTGCTGTACTTTCCCACTGTGGAACTCTTTCTAAATTCCTTAACATTGGCCTACTACGAGAGATAATTTAGACCTATTTGAAAAGCCATGACGCTGGCAATAGCACACGGTAACAAGAGCTTCTGTATCATGATTTCTACTGTTTCATATTAAAGTTTTATGAAAATCAAGAGCATGAGGACATATAAAACTCTGGCATTTTGAAAAAAAAAATCTTCAGAATGAAAAATAAATATTCAGATGGAAAAGCTGCATTTTTTCCTTCAAAACAAAGATGAAATATGAGATCATTAAAACACTGCATTTTGATAATGTCACTACTTCATTTCAATAGAACCATTTTGACTGTTTTTGTATTAGGTTAAAACCTTTCTTACACACAGTCTGTCAAACATATACATTCATGCACACCAAATAAATTAAATCCTCTTCTGCGTTTCTGTCTTCAAACCCAAAGTGAATTGGTTCCTGACTTGAGCACATGGATACATTTATAGATGTCCATATTAAATTCCAGTTTATTGACGTGAACATTTTGTTGACATGCTATTATAATTACCATTTATAGATTCTCTAAATGCAAAACTGTATACATATTCAGGGGTCTAAAATTCAACAGCTGTAACTCAAGCTTTTGAAATACTTTTAACAGCACTTTGTTTTTAATGGAACACTGTTGTGTTTTTTTTTCCAAAATGCCTATAATCTCTAATTATGTTTAACAAGAAGAAGTTGAATGTTTGACTGAAGTCCACAGATTTTGCTGACTTTTTTTTTTTTTTTTTAACAGATCATTTCATGTAAGCATTAGAAATGCAGTCCAGGTGAAAAAAAATATTAAAATATTTGCTATGGACTTCAGTGGAAGGTTAAGAATCTCAACAATATGCTTTACTACACAATGTAGGTGCTCCTAAGTGATCTAGGAGCTCAAGCCTCTTCGAAAAGCATACGGCAACTCCACTAAGCATATACACCAAAGCAAAAAAAAATTCTCACCTGTGAGCAAGAAGTGTACAAATGAAATTGTAAACATGACATAAAAAAAAACAGTACTATTGTAATAAAAATACAAACATCTTTTAAGTACAGCAGCATTGGCAAGTGCAATGAAAAAACACAGTAAAAATATTATCTAATTGTCTTCAGTAGAAGAAATCTCTAAGGGGAGTCAGGAATTATATAGATAAAATTACTTTCTAGAAATGAACATTAGTATTTGCTTTTACCGAAGTATGGATGTGTAGAAGGAATCTTACTGTGCAGCTCTTTTAACTGATCTATTTTTTACACGAAGATCTGGAATTAGGAATGTGATTTGTACCGTAAGTGATCAAAGAAACATGAAAAGCACATACGTAACCTTCCACCTCCATCTGACCCATACTGTACATGCACAGGCCAATAGTTCAACCTATTCTGAAAGTCTGCCAAAGTAAGACTTCTTGAATATCTCTTCACTCCCTGCAAGATCTGAAATACTCAAAAAGATTATCTGCCCTAAATATGACATTCCAGAAAGAAACTTATGAAAGTACAGAATTCTCAAGATAACCATCATGATCTGAGATCCACAGAATATCAGAAGCAAAACAAAAATATAATTTCACTGTAAAAATTTCTCTGAAATTCACGTGAACACCAGACTTTGCTCTAACCTTTGGTCATATGACAGGGCCATGGATCGGATTCCAGCATCACACCCTGGGTAAGCAAAAAGCTGCTTGAGGTCCCACATCTGCCATACCATGACAACTCCATTGTCTCCACCTGTAAGCAGGTACTGTCCATCTCGACTCAGTTGGATTGCCTAAGGGGAAATCGCAGATATTTGTTGGTAAATATATGTTGCTTTTGTTCCCCCTCTCACACTTTCATAAAAAAGTTTCATATTGACAGCTGGCTGTCTAAGGAGATTTGATATCAATGCAAGCTTTTGGAATACAACATCTTGTTATGTTATTCTACACAGCAATAGAACTAATGTTATTATGCACAAGTATCTTTAATACATTAGACGGCATTACTTGAGTTTTACCTCACTTGTGATTTATTCCATATTCCAAAGATGTAATATGATGTCAACTAAAGAAATTTACTCTTCTAATTAGACTTACAAGATCCAGCAGCACTGGCTTTAAAATCTAGTACCTGACATTTCCCCAAATGTTTTTAATACTAGCCTAGCTGTAGCTGTCCTGTCTGGCAAAGGGCCGAATAACGAAGGGAACTGTAATGATATACAAATAACAAGAATTAATTTCAACCTGCATTGTTACATTCCTGCCCTGGATTAGTAAGATAATGGACCACCCTTGTTAATGGGGACTGTGGTTCTTTTCAACATCTATCCTGAAACTGCCTGTGACGAATTCACTGACGAATTCACTGGCTTATACCCTGAATTTGCTTGTACCATGAGGACTGATGGCAAAGCTACATTTGAAATCTTAGTTTGGGATCCAGATCATGCTGAAAGATTGGACATCATTGGTTTTCACAGTGAAGACTTCTTAAAACAGACGTTTGGAATCTATTTTGATGTTTCTTATGTGCTATTGGAAAAATCATGATATATACTGAATACCTGGAAGAACAACAACTTTCCTCAGTTACCTGATGATGATACCACAATACTATCTGACATTAAGATGACTGCAAAGCATGAGAAATATTGCTTAAAGAGGAATTGTATAATATAAATAAATGTCACTTTATGTGACATTATGTGACATTTATTTATATACATAAATGTCACTTTAAACAAGCCAAAATGTTCAAAGAACTGTTCTTGAACTTTTATTAAAATAAAACATGCCTATGGGGTCACTGCTACCTTCTGCTAGTCTCTGACAAGTTTCTACATTCCCACCTCTACTTGCTCTTGCAAACATCCTTTTCATTCTGTTCTTGACTCTATCCTTGATTCTGTTCTTCTTTCTCTTCTGCTCCCCACCCCCCGATACCCCTTTCCCTTCCTCATCCAGGATCACTTCATCTCATTTTTGGTTATGGAAATTTTGTGCACCTTACTGTTGGAGTTGATCATTGCAGGGAAAAATTTGCACCTCCTGCACCCCTGGGCTGCAGACATCCAGTACTGAATGTAGATGCTAAGTAAGCATTGCCTACTGAATGCATTTAACCTGAGACTTTTCAAAGATTTGTGCATTGGATAAATTTGGGCAGCTTTCCAACAAAACACAAATCCTTCACATCAGAGCTGATTCTTGATAAATTTCAGCCTCCTGACCCAAGGCAGGGAGCCACAAGACTTTTCAATAGAATAACGTAATCATGTAGGATATTCAGAGCAATGACTTTTAAATTCTAAGCAAACACATTTGTCCAGCCCCAACCACACTCTACAAATTGGTTGGTCCATTTTAAAGCCTTGTCAGTGAAAGGCAAGGAAATTGCCTGAAGATGATAGTCTACAAGCAAAATTCCAGCTCAAAGGCTTAAACTTAGGAAATAGCAGAAAGAACTTAAGGCAGGGTCTTGCAAACATATCCCTTTGTGTTGAAGTCTGTAAGTATTTTGGCACTTGCAATCTCTGCTTCTACAGACTTTCAATTTGCAAAACTTACACTGTGATTTTAAATTTCTGAGGAAGAGGAAGTCATTGGCTTTTTAATATACTGACTATAGAGTGCATGCACCACAAAACCAGGAGAAATTAAAAGACAAAGATGTTTCATTCATGCAACATTAAAGTGTTTATACAGACTGCTGACAAGCCTAGAAACCAAAATAAACAGTCTATATAAGATACTGCTTTCTGAACAGCAATAATTGAAGTCAGACATACTGCATATCTGTATTTTTTGTATTGCTGTACTCTATTACTATGATGTTAAATACATCTTTTAAGGATTATATGATGTACAATACTTACATTCAGATACAGTTTCTATAGGTGACTTTTATATTATCAGCTTTGAGTGTTTACTGCAACAACCCCAAGTAATCAGAATGAATCACATTGACAAGATTTTATTTCATACAACAACTTTAGATGAATATAATTCAAATACATATACTGTAAACAAAATACGGTGATAACACTGAAATAAATAGATGATAAACCTATTCCATCTGTGTTTTGAATTAAAGTAACAACATATACATGCAAATCTAGAAACAATAAAGTAGAATATGGCTTTTATTCAACCATTTCTAACTATGGAAAACTGAATACTAACCCAGGTTAGAGCTTAGTAGGCTAAGCTGAACCTTCTCTCCCCAAAAACAAATGCTCCCACCACAAACTGTTTCTGTCAGCCTACAAAAATACGCTAAGCACCTCCCAAAGTGTAGCCCCAAGGAGCTTGAAAATTAATTCAGACACTCTAACAAGAGCATAACAACTCAGTGTTCACTCTTTCTGGTGTAGAAAAACTTAAGAGAAGACCATGAAAATTATCTAGAACTTCTATGCACTGAGTAGAGGATCATGAGATCTAACATACCACATACAATTATTAAAAAGATTATTCATTAGAAGCAAAAATCAATATAGGGTGGGTTTTTTTTCCTCAATAGCAATGGCAGTCTCCTAAGGGTATTTTTAAACTGCAATGAAGACTGTGACAAATAATTATTTGCTACACTTATAAAATTCAGCTGATGAAAATCCATTAACCTTCTGGTCATGGTTCACTTGAATTTTATACTTGAGGCTTTTACTGAAGAAATGCTATATTAAAAGGCAAATTAAAGCCATTAATCTTTAACTCTTCCCCTACCTGCATAATGCAGTGTTTTTTGTGATCTTTTGATTAAATAAAGTATAGGCTTTGAACCCTTATTTATACCTATGCAATTTTACTAAGTCATTGGCTTGTCAGGAAGACAAGATGTTGATTTATTTATTTTTATTGTTTACTAATAAATATATCAGCCACTTGCCTGCCTCTGTATATACACGAATGAAGGAATGAATGAAAGAAAAAAGTCACACTGTCAACATTTCAGTTTCATGACATGCCCTTCAAGATTTAACAAAAGAAAGGATGCTTTTACTCCCAAGTACTCAAACTGGTATAGAAGAAGACATGAATCAATTTTACTGTTCTGCTTTTCCCCAGTGTGGTTTATCTGTGGTTCTGCTAGGTATGAAAGTGAAACAACTCTGCAACTAATCGCTCTCACAACATGAGGTTCAGACTCTCAAATAATCCCCAAAGAACACAATTTCAGCAATGCTCTAAAAGCTGCATTTCTGACTTGTGTTTCCTTGGAAAGTCTCGAAACTTTGCACAAATCCTTTAACATCTCAGATTTTTTGAAAGGCAGTACTTCGTAAAAAGGCAGAACTGACACTGTGACAGCCCTGGCTTACAGCAGCAGGAGTCTTGTGGGCACTTCCACATTTCAAAACAGACTCAGGGAAGGAAAATAAATTGGTTCCTCTGGGTGAAACAGCATACAGCCTTTGTTTAGGGTAAAATAACTTTACTTCTTAGAACAAGCAGACTATTTAGAGTTAAGTTATTCATTAAGATATCTAAACATTACATGGTAGACGTACTGCGATATGCCTAAGCTCCACTGAGCAATACAGTATGTAAAACAAAAACAGGTGGAAGGCATTGATTAGATTCTGAATTTCCCCAGAGTGTCTGAAATTTTTCTAGCAGTTTTCTAACACAGGACTATGAGAAAGAAAATTAGAATGTTGCTCCAAACATCATTATTGAAAACTGCTAGTTTTGTCAATAATGTTCTGAAATGCAAGTCCATAATGACATAGGCAAATATTAATGAGAATTTTATGTTACAGATTTCTACACTTCTGACCTTTTCCTTCCCTTGTCTATTCTTCCAGAGCAAAAAGGAATGAAAAGTGTTTGTCTGCACAGCCTGTGGGTATATACTTTTCATTTTAAATGCCCCTACTTCAATTACGCAGTTGCCACTTGCCTTCTAACATGATATAGTGCAGAAGCACTGGGAAAAAAAGGGTTGTAGCTTGTTTAAGCATAAAGCCCAACTGGGACCACTGGGAGAGAGGGAAAACAAAACAAAACAAAACAAAAACAACCCCCTGTACATATGTAACTCTGGCCAACAGAGAGCGGAACTTCCATTGCCTCCAGCAAAATTCCCAAAGCTGTGGGTACTGACTGAAACACTACAGAAATTGTTTTAGCCAGCAAGGGATTTTGAGATATTTTACAGATTTGCTTTCCTGGCTGACAACATAATCACAACTGAAAGTGACAGATCATCAACGTTATTATTATAAAAAGAGAAAACACTGCAATATGTATGTGTTTTATGGAAAGAACTGGGCTGAAAGGTAGGCTGAAAATATCAAAAGCAGTTGTACAAGGACAGCTAAAGGTGCAATTCAGAGAAATTAAGAAAGATTACAAATTGAAGCAAGAATTTACATTAATTTGGAAAAATGGCCTGGGACAGAAATATACACTTTCCTACTTTATTTCCCCAGCCTCACATCTGCACTTGCGGCTGCAATAGCATTCAAAGATTGTATGCCCTCTCATCTACTGCAGAACAGCACTCTCATTATGGAAAAGAGACCTACACAGAGAGTAATTTCAGCATGTTCTACCACCAGTGCACCTGAAATTTGGAAAAACACAAGGATGTTGGATTAATAGAATATAGCACACAACGGTGTTTTAGAAGGTTGTAAGTGGAATACAGTGAACTACACTGGAGACTTCAGTGGTAATGGTGCGTTTACTCTTTAAGTTATAAAATGGAAATAATGAAAACTAAAATTCTTTCAAATATATTGGCATGTTCTTACATCTTAATAATATGATCAGAGTCGAGAACAGATGCAAATTTAAAAATGCTCACAACTTTGCCCAACATATGAAAAAAAATCTACAATTCTGTAGAAAGAGCATGAGGACAAAGTGGAATTTTCTTCCTGAAACAACTAATCCAAAAAAAGGAGAAGCCTTTGAGAGTTTTCAACTCAGGACAAGACTGGAAATATCAGCAGCTGACTTGCTAGGTTCTTACATCAGATTTTGGTAAGTCAGCTTAGAGGTGTAGTACTACTACAACAGCAGAAGTGCCCTTTGACTGATGTTTGACTGACTTTTTTTTACTGTGAGGGTGACTGCGCGCTGGCACAGGCTGCCCAGACAGGCTGTGGAATATCAGTCTTTGGAGATACTCAAAAGCTACCTGGACAAGGTCTTGGGCAATCTGTTCTAGGTGGCCCTACTAGAGCAGGGGAATTGGACCAGAGGTCCCTTCCAACCTCAACCATTCTCTTATTCAGTGTCCCTCATACCACAACAACTAGCATACAGACCATAATTTCAGGTAACTCAGGTAGCCTGAATGCTGACTGAGCAATGTGGTCTCACTTGATGTTTTTGTTGCATTCTGTAACTTTCTACTAGATTTGATAATGCTTGTTCATTTTCTTTTTAGTTTCTTTTTCCTTTCAAAATGAAATTTCCTTTTTCATTTTCATTGTGGTAATGCTGGTTCATTTTCTTCCCTTCTCTTCTCTTCCATTCCCTTTTGTCCTCATTCGAAGTGGGAATATTTTTGTTTCGAGGAAAGGATTCTTTTGACATTTCTGCTTCACTGCAGCATAGCTGCCAGGTTCTGCTCTGCTTCATAGGTACTATTTCATAGGAACTGTCAAAAGATCTGCATTTTGTATTACCAAATAATTTCCATAAATCCATAAGCTTAAAATACCTTCTGCATAGTTTTGGACTTGCTCCATGTCTCTTGCAGCTGAAGACGTGGAAACTAGCTGCCTGGTCAGCAAATGCTAAAGACACTTTTAAGAGCTAAAGAGTTGAAATATAGACATGTGCCTATAAACTTCCTGTAGCTCAGCACAACACGTGCTATCTCAAGCTAATATGAAGGAATGTAGACAGAGATGCCAAAAAAGGGCAACTTCCAAAATAACACGTCCAACAACCTCCTCCTTTTAGACTCAAAAGTAAAGAAATAGCCTGACTTCTGATCAGCAATTAGTAATATTTGTATTCTTCTGTTCAAGGAAATGCCTACAGGATGTTTCTTACTATATGAACAGAATTATTCTAAAATAAAAATAATACTTCTATGGCCTGGCTATGGAAAGCAGCTCCACACAACTCTAGAACTGAGAGCTTCTCCTGATACGAGAACTGACAGTCCTTTGCACACATTTGAGTACACTCACCTTGATCTTGTCATCTGTTTCCATAGTGGCTTGAAGTCTCCCATTCACACTGAATACACAGAAGAGGCCATTTTCATAATATATTACACATTGGCCTTCTCTTGAAGCTTGAATAAGTTTTGGTCTCAGGCAATTTTCAGGACCTTCTAATGTCCTCAGCAGATCTCCATTCATAGAATGTATGAGACATGGTCCTTCTATGAGACAGAATAAAAACTCTAGATATTCATTCACATCCTCATTTAAAGATATAAATATATTACTATTATATATATTATATAATATATATATATTATAATAAATTATAATTATATATTAAATAATTAGCAATGGATTCTATGTAAGTAATTGCTATTATAATACATTGTAATACATTGCTATTATAATACATTGTAATGATTTTTACCATGTTTAAGTGGAAAGTCTCTGAATTTAAGGGTGACAGAGTAAAATGAACAGCTGATGCTTTAAGAGTTTTGTGTTAAGGTATTTTAGAACACTCAGCAAACCTAGTTAGAGACCTAACGGAGATTTTATTTTGTGGATTTCCTTTTAGAATTGGTAGTAGTTAATTCTGAGAGCATAAAAATAAATGTACTGAATCCTTACATGAGATTATCAAAATATACATAATATAACAAGACACAGAGGTAAGTGTAATGAATTTACATATGTGTGCACTCTAAAAGAGCATTTTCTCATATTAAGATTTTTAACCCATGTATGATTCATTAAGTATTTGCTTGTTAACATATTCAGACAAATAATTGATTTGCATGTAAGCCACAAGTGTTCACATGCATAAAACAGAAACACATACAGGTGCATACATTAAGTACACCCAACTTATTTGAAAAGGGGTTTCAGAGTAGATACTTTGGAAACACTAAAACAGAGAGATCCTAGTTCTAAGAAATTCCCAGTTTAAAAATGAGAGCTTGAGCAGAATTACTACAAATTTTAGTTGGGAGTTTATATATACACCCTTCATCAAACAAACAAGACAGCACATTCACTTTCTCCTGAAACTAATTCTTGCTTTCCTTTATGAGAAGTTATCCGTAAGGAAAAGAAAGTCAACAGCAGTAATACATTTTTCACCTTCCTGGCAGTCAAGAGCTAGATCCAACTGTATGCTATACGCAATTACACTGGATAAGCAAACAAAAAGAAATTATAATCAGTACACTAGAACAGGGAAACTGATGTGGTTGCCTCTTCTTGTAGATGTCTGAAAAAAAACCACTCAGTTTTACTATGTTTAAAAAGAGGTTTCAAATTCATTTGAATTCTGTAGCAAGGTTAAAAATAACCTTCTGTAAACAAGGTTAAAAATAAAACCACTGTAAAGTTAATAAATTCTGTCACTTTAGACTATATTCCTTTTTGCATTAGGACTACAGCTTTATGAACAGGAAGAAATGACAACAGCTTCCTTACCTTTTGAACCACTTATTACCAAACCAAGTTCAGCACAAATGGTAGCACAGGTGATCTCATAGTCGTGTCCTGTCAAAATAGCTCGAGGAGTTGCAATATCACCTTCAATGAAAAGACAATAAAAGCGATCCTTGGTTACAATCTGTTTCCAAAATCACCACTTCCAATCACTGAAGCATCTTCAGTTTCCTTGTCCGTGGAGTTCACGTTCCCTACAAATCACTTCTATGCCGCTGTTCGCATTTGCTTGTTTTGTACTCATATCTATGTAGTATGGCAGAAATACGCTACAGGAGCTCAGCTTCTGCTTTTACTAATGCACATTCATATGAAAGTCAGGTGTGGAGTAAAAAACAGCACAAGTTGGAGCACACATACTTGCATTTTCCCTTCCCGCCCTCCATCTCCTCCTCTACCTTTGTTGTGGAGAAAGAGACCTAATTCAATTACAAAATCTTCTTATAGCACTAATAAGTAAAGACAGGCATCACTACGACAAGTATTGAGATGAGGCACCTAAAATGCCCCAAGATGAAGAAAAACATGCACTGGGCAGTTTTATTTTAATCTAGCAACAGTGTTGAAACTTCAGCCTGATGTCTGAGTTCCTTGTAAAATGTGGGGCTTGGAACACAATCAGTATGAATTTCCGATTACCACTGGTCCTATTAGATAGTTCCCTGCAACAAGAACAAGCACACAAAACTCTTTTTCCAAGATTCTCTTTGTAATCAAACATACACTGATTCCAGAAGGAAAAAGAAATTGTATAAATGGCAGATTTGAATGAATAAAATTTTGTATTCTCCAGAATACAAAGACACAAAAAGGGTAAGGAAATGCTATAAAGCTCTTTAAATAATTTTATACTTTCACTCACAGGTCACTGTCTGCACCACCTTCATTTAGAATGCTAGCATTTCACAGAAAGCACATGTTATTCTTGTATTACTGTATAATTATTTTATTCATAGGATTTCATGAAGCATACAAACTTAAAAGAATGTATCTTTGGCAATGTTGTCATGTAGTTTCAAAAAGGATTAGACCAGTATTTAAGCTGCAAGAAATACTTTCACTTCACAATAAATGATGATATGACTTCTGTGAGATGCCAAAAAGACAGTGAGGTAGTAGTAAAATCAAACTTTTTTTTTTTTTTTTTAAATTATTTCAAGAACAGGTGATGGTTTTGCAAAGGCAGAGAGAAATAATAGCGCCAACTGACTCCATTTGTTACTGACTCAGGAACACTCAAATTATATTTGAGGTTATAACTTCTGAAAAGATAAAAAGAGCACAATGTCATTAATTTGTCCATGTAGAGCTTTAGCAGTACTAGAAATAGTGGTTCTGTGTCTCGGAAATTATGCAAAATATTAAAACAGGTAGCTATTCAGACTGCTTGTGTACAGTGAGAGAGATCTGTGGAAAGCAGCATAGATTTGGGCATGCATATATAAAGCCTCAGCTATTCTCAGTAGTTTACATTGTTAGTCAGACCATTTGCAACAATTCCCAGAGTGTCCATGCAGCTGCCACATTCAAATTGCTTTTTAGAAAAGGTCATAATCTATGACCAAGTACCAAATCAAGGATTTTGACCTTTCTAAATCTTATTTATTCTCCAGTCACTTTTATAATTTATATCTAAAATACAAACTTTTGAAAAGTAAATAAATCTGTTTCTTCTTAGATATATATATGCACGCTAAATAGTATATGAATACACACACACATATATGTATGTTATCAGCATTGTAAGTCTGAAAATGCTTTGGAGCAACTCACTTAAATGTCCCTAATCTCTTAATAAATAATCATTAAAAGCTATTGCTTTTGTTTCATATAATGTTTTGCAAAACACACTCAAACCCAGGAAGTATGGCAGACAGTTCAGAAGCAAAGGAAAAACTCCCAACAAATTAGAAGCATAAGGGTAAACTTAATGACCTCTAGGTACTGCTCAGGTGACTGATTCTACAAATGCGCACAAACCTTTTTGAGAAAGTTTTCTTTATTGAACTTTCCTCACCTAAACATGAGACAGGCACCCTAGAAGATTCATAAAAAAACACTGAGTAGACAATCCACAAATTTGCAGCTTTTGGGGAAAAAATGTAATAATAGCCATTACTGTAACAATTCAACTTCTTTAACTGAGTTCTTTCTCCCTGTTGTCCTAAGACAGGAGGGAGCTTTACGCATTTAAACCTTCTGTTAGTGTAGTTTCTTTTACTTGAGCTACCTACATTAGCACAATGTTAGCATTCTGTGTTTTACTTCATTTTGCATTCAGAAATTGCATTTAACACATACTTGCACCAATCAGCAAGGAATTAATCTAATTATATACTACATATGTTAATGAAAAATTCTTGTTTTAAAACTTTTGATATCAGAGAAGTTTTAAATGTACAATTTTGTAGTGGAGGTAATGAATATAAGATGTTGGAGTTTGAAGGACTTGTTAGAAGCAATGCCTGAATGAAATGTTAGGAGGTGCAGATGAACAAAATCCTTCCAGTAAACTTATTGCTTACAGCAACTTCATTACTGTAGGCTTTACCTGTGTTAGGCTGTCAGTAAAAATAAGCATAAAATGTAGGAGATAAGATTTTTAAAAAGTAGAAATCGAGCATATATATTTATCACAGTCCACAGAAAAGTAAAGTTAATAAGTAACACCCTCAGTCTTTTTAGAATTTGGACTTGGCTTCAAACATAAAAGAGTACAAATCTAAGGTGGCAGGATCAACATTTCATAAATTATATCAGCTGTTTACTGAACTACATTTAAGAAATACTTTAATATAAAACAGAAATACAAGAAATCTCAACAATATCTTTAAAGAAATTAGGACCTGAATAATACTGTAAAACAGGAGTCCTGTGAAAAGTCAGGCTGACTCCTTTGATAAGAATGTTAAGTATTTAGGGGTTTCCAAGCCTCTGATTTTCCAAATAATGGGGTCAACTTAAAAGCTGGTTGTAGAGCAGAACAGATTTCTTTAAAAGCTTTTAAACTGTTATTGCTTCAGAAGATTGTCATGGTTTTCAATAATGCAAAGAGAAAATTTTATTTTGTTGCTGGTTTAAGGGGCACCACTTCAAACTTTTCTAAATTGTTTTAGGGAACCAGCTTGCAGACCTTTTGAAAAGCTGGGGAAGTGACTTCAAAGGGAAAAGAGTCTTTGTCCGTTAAGCAGGTTTACGACCAGTGATGCAAACCCTAACTAAGGACTGAAAAGAATACTCAGTGCATCTTTATGGAGATCCTTAAGGAAGATGAACAAGTCAAATGAGATTAAAGATAGTTCAAATCCTAGCACTAATAACCAAGACACAACAGTTTTACAGATGTGCTTTTCTCAGCATAGTATATAATAATATCCTTAATCTATACCGTTGCTGAATTGCTACTTGCAGTTGAATGCTGCAAGAATCTTAATGCCACATTCGCATTGCAGCAAATGTCATCAATGATTTATTTAAGTCATAGGAAGTACACATAAAGTTATTTCCCAGTAATGGACAGAATACTTTACCTTTACAGTAACCATTCAAATTATTTCAAAAGGACTCTCCTACATTTCAATAAATAATTTCTGCAAAGCTGTTTTCCCATAGAAAACCACTCTTCCTTAAGTGATTAAAGTACATTTTAAGTCATAAAACTCAAGCTTCAGAAGATAAAAGAACATCATATGATATCATGTCAGCTTATAGTGATATTTCAGTGTAAAAAAAAAAAAAAAAGTTAAGCATTT
Source organism: Anser cygnoides (assembly GCF_040182565.1). Taxonomy (NCBI): domain Eukaryota; kingdom Metazoa; phylum Chordata; class Aves; order Anseriformes; family Anatidae; genus Anser; species Anser cygnoides. The sequence continues at coordinate 46,340,034 of NC_089876.1, forward strand.
ACAAACTATGTTTAAAGAGGAACAGTGGGATTATAGCAAAATCAAAACTTTCTTCTAGTTTAATGACATCCAGAAGCAAAAATGCATTACTGAGCAACAAGAAATTGTTTTGTTTTGCTGGGTATTTTTCCACTATTTTTTCAGCTTTGGTGATGCTACAAAAGAAAACTGATTCATGACATTTTAAATCCTTCAGCAGATTCTTACAAAGACAACTTTCTATGTGTTCAGTACTAAACTGTAAGAGCTGAGCCAAATATAGTAACTCATCCAAAGAAAAACGTTTCCAGAAAGAAAGAAAGAAAGAAAGAAAGAAAGAAAGAAAGAAAGAAAGGAAGGAAGAAAGAAAGAAAGAAAGAAAGGTAGATCAAACTAGAGGTTGACCAAAAAACTTATCTCACAATAAAATACACGAGATACTTCTCCTACTGTTTTTGGTGAGATAGTATTATGCTATACAATAAAATATAAAATATTTGACTATGCTCTTTTTTATGTTTAATGCTGAGAAGACAGTTAATTATGATAAGTCACAGACAGCCAAACAGTAATTTCTAAATTATTATCCCATGATTGTAGAGGCTGTAGGGCACTTTCAAATGGCAAATTAATTAAGTGATTTTATGTCAATATAAAATCCTAATTAAATGAAGCTTCAGTTAACCAAACTACCTTTTTACCTACTTCTTGCTAAAACAAATGATTGAATACTTTCTCAGTAGGATATGTCAATCAAACCAAATTACATATGAAAGAAGAGACTTCAAAAGGCATTTTATAAATACTGCATTTTTGGAAATTGTTTCATGACAAAAATTGAGGAAAACAAAAGGTTTGAAATAGATTTGAGAAGTAAAAATGTACTTACAGAATATATGACATTTGGACACAAGTGCTTTCAGTTAAACGTAAGGAAATCAAGAAAACTACTTTGCTGCTAGGCTTCTGTGTTAATTATATTGTGAGTTTCAGAGTTTAATTACATCAGTAATTATACTATCAAATTACATCAGTGATGACTATCAAATATTATAGAACTCTCTGTATTAAAACTATTTATAAGTCACACACAGTAAACACCTAAATAACAACCAACTGGTTAAAAAACATTTCACTGCTACAGAAAGGCTAGCTTTTTGATGGATGTGAGATCTTACTAAAGTGATATTTCTGAATATTTAAAATATTTATGAATATTTCAAATATTTTGGAAATATCTGACACTATTTTTCAAGTATTCCTAAAACTTCAGTTTCAAATCTTTCCTTTGCGATTTGGATTTTTAACTTTTTTTTTTTTTCATATTATATGGGAGCTTTACTGTTTTCCTGTTCCTCATGACATTCCATCAGCATTTCCTCTCATTCCTTCAATTTTTTTCTCTAACTCCTTCCCATCCGTTCAAACTTTTTACAACAAAAAATACAACCTTATGCCTAGATGCAAGTTTTGTTTTTGCAAAAAATCATTCTCAACCATACATTTCCTGATGAAAGGAACGATATATTTGAATAACATATCATTCTATCCTGATATTGAATCCAAAGTCATAAAAAGTATAAACCCTATGCTATAGTGTTGTTCAGTAAAGAGAAAAATGTTAAGTTTATCTTGTAGAATTCGTTTCAGTGAATATAACACAGGGAAGGCTTACTGTATATATTGTCATATTGTACAAAAGTTACTAATACTTATTCAGTACTAATATGAGAAGTCTTCACACACATTTTATCAAGAGAACAGGTTCACTATGTCTGCAAAATAAACATAGTGAAGAAAATTATCTAAAAGGCCTTTGTGAATTGAATACACCAATTCAGATTTCAAAAAGTCAGTAATCCCCAGCCTCTCCATTCCTACACTGTGTGCAAAACAAAGCTTTCTGTAACCAGTTCACTCTTCCTAGGGATTCATCTGCTGGAAGTCATTCAGCAGCACCCCCAGCTCCATACAGACCTTTTCGAAGCCCCCTGAAAGTATCTGCAGGTGAATATTCAGGGTCAGTCTACACTAATATTTTAATATTTGCACAATCCCAACTTCATAAACTGCTACTTAAATATCAGCTTTGAAGTTTTAAAATACTGTCATTTTTGTTTGAGAATGCTCTAAAACAGCTTTATGAAGGGGCTTTTTTTTATTTGTTTGTTCATCCTTAAAAATCTGTTTTTCTTCATGTTTATATCGTGTGGTTTATATTTATAACTATTTGATTACCTACTGAGTCCAATAAACTAGAAGAATAGAATAGAATAGAATAGAATAGAATAGAATAGAATAGAATAGAATAGAATAGAATAGAATAGAATAGAATAGAATAGAATAGAATAGAATAGAATAGAATAGAATAGAATAGAATAGAATAGAATAGAAAAGAAATTAAACAAAATAAAACAGATAAGGAGGAAAAAATAAGCAACTATTTTACAGTGAAATAGTGCCTACTGCAGAATAGTTGTAAGAGAAAAGATATCTCACCATATGCTGAAACTGACTGCTAGTTTGAAATGTATACAGTATTTCAAACTTTGATGAAAAATAATTTGAGATTAAAGGCTTCGTATGAGAATTCAATTCAGTTGAGCAGTTATCAATGATTTCATTTTTGCTACTGAAATATATCAAAATAATTTTTGTTTGAAAGAAGAAAAGTGTATCATTTCAAAATAATACTGTTCCATAACAGCATGTATAAAAGTCTGTGCTTAAGATATTAGATTGCTTTCTTAAAGTTGATTTGAAACCAATGCACTGTTTGTGTACTGAACTACATAGATCCCTACCACCTTTTCATATTGATCTAACTAGGAATACTGAAAACACTAGGTTCAGAGCAGACATACATTAGTTGTCTTTTTAAAATTATTTATTTCAAAACAGATAGTTTTTCAATGAAGCAGGCCATAATCCTAATTACCTACAGTATTACTCAGCGGAGTAATCCTTACTTGTGTGATGATAGCATTAAAAGACATTAGTCCCAGAAACCCTTACAAATTAATTTCTGGTCCGAGTCAGAATTATTGTACTGACCATACTTTTTTTTTTTTTTTTCTACAACATTTAAGTTGGTCATGAAGATTCTAAAATATTATATCCTAGACTATAAATTATTACTTCTGCATTACTCTGCTTTCTCTTATTTGGTATAGACTTAGAATTGAATGCTCATATTTCCCAGCAACCAAACCAAACAAGGTAAATAAATGTGATATATTATTAGTACATCATCCCACCACTATGCATATGGTGCACATTAAGGTTGTATTCATTTACCATATGAATATAATTCCTTTTACCACATCAACTATTAGTTACAAGTTGTAAATATAGCATTGTTTTTCCTGGAACGTGAAGGTCTGCATTACATCATGAAGCACTAAATATCCTTATCCTTCTGGAGAATTTCATGCATATAGTTTTAGTGACACCTGAAGCTGGATACTGCCAAAAAAGCAGCATCAAAACTCTTCCTCTGTTTCAAGTCTCAGAATACATACTGCCTTCACTTGTGCCTGGATTGTGCCTCAAAACTTGCTTTACTATATCATTTGCAATTACTTACTCTGATTGTCAAATCTTGAAACACATTCTCCCTTTCCAGTTGAAAACAAGGATAATACAGATGCTGTACATAGTGTAGGGTATGCTTTTAGCCAGAACAAATAAATATTTACAGCACACAAATTTACATATTCATCAGAACCAAATCATACAACTGTTAAAATGGTTTGCTGAACCATCACAGAGTGCAATTGCAATTTCTGCTTGATGAAGACCTTGCCCTCATATCTATCTATAAAATTACTTTCTTGGCATTATATAAATACACAATTAGATTGCTTATACAGTATTACTGCAACTTCCCAGACATATCACAATTCATCCACCTGTTAAAACTCTTCTTTTTCCAGTTTAAATATTTGGAGGCTAGAACCATCAATTATATGTGATTTATAGACTATGTGGAAGAATGAGGCCTCAATCTCTTTGAGGTGTCAATGTGTTACAGTTTAAAAAAAAATGACAGTGGCCTTTTGTAGCTGTATAATTTAAGGCTCTGTTCTAGGTTCATGCTGATAGTCCCGGTGCTTGCTGCACTGGCTACAACAGTGCCCTGTGAAGACACAGGGAAATTGCAGGTCCAATTGGAGCATCAGGGCCTCTGTCCACTAAGCTTTCATGGGGCTTTCATAACTAACATCAAACAGCACAACAAATGTTTGGTAGAATATTTAGTGGTTGTTACCCTTTTCAAAACATACTTCAGATATTTTTATATACCTTGTGGGTCTTCCCTATGAAATAAGTTTTACTGAATTTACCTTGTAAGCATAGAAAAAGTTAACATTGTACTTGCTGAAATTCTAGTTAAAAAAAAAAAAAAAGTATTTCCTTTCTTTTTTATAGCCACGCTTAACAAAATACTTCTGATATGTTTCTATTTCAGTACATACATTAACCTTAAGTTCACATTGTATTTTCTTATTACAATGCTAATAAAAAGGTGAAAAAATATACTAACAATGAAATCCAAATGTTTTTTACACCAAATATGTCAAAATCCATATATTTTAAACATTTTACTAGGCAGTGCTTTGGAGAGAATCAGTCCCAAGATCAGCTTTCAACACAATGCCAGCAGATGGTGCTATAGGATTCTTGCTTTACATACAATATTAAGCGACTTTGTCCAGCCATTTTTGAGAAACAAAGAATATTTGTTATGTCCGCAGTTAAATAATGTTAAAATATTATTGAAGTATTTACTGCATTTTTATGAAGGAGGACACACAAAATAATATAATGCATATGGGTCAAAAAGTAAATGTGCTGTTGAACACAGAAATGAGCACATGCAGACTGTTTTTAAACTCTCAGTGCTGTACTATCATAGAGCAACTCTCTTTTCTTAACAGACTGACTGCAGTGAATGGCATTGATAGACTTACTAGCCGCCGCAGTTCCAAGCATATTTTAATGTTTGAAGGCTCTGCAGATTTTTAGCTATTACAGTGAACCACTGTTTGACAGAAATTAACAATATTAATAGAAGAATTTTCATTTATAACTAATGCAATTATAGATTTAAGGACATTTTGAAACCAAACTAGCTAGCAGGATACATGCAAAAGGGAAAATTGACAGGTATAATTTTTACAACTACTTCCCAAATACTTTTTTTTTTTTTTTTTAAGAAAAGACAATGTTATGTAAACTACTTCCCAAAATGTTTTTGTTTAGGAAATAATAGTTAAATTCTAAATAAATATTTATGCTATAAACATTATTTAAAATTTGGAATACCTTCTCTATTAACATGGGTTTTGAAACTGAAAACAAAGGTCTGTATGATGGAGAAACTTGGGAACCAAAATGTAGGTGTAATTCAAGATGAGGATAAGGATGGGGAAGGAGGTAAAGAGTTTTTTTTGCTACCGAGTTAACATCAGGCAGAACTACTTGCAATCTGTGTGACTTTTCACTGTATGCAAAGGCAAGCACATATGTAAATCTTCATAGCATTCAGGTTTATAGGATTAGTGTGTCTGAGTACACAGAAATTATTATCTATGACATTACTCCTATATCAACCAATGCAGAGATGCCCTTCAAGACATATTTTCAAAATTTAAATCACCTGCATTGTTCACAAGAAAAAATAATTATCAATGCCCTTCAAGACATATTTTCAAAATTCAAATCACCTGCATGGTTCACAAGAAAAAATAATTATCAAGCATTTATTAAAAGTTTGAATTTTCAAAATGAAAAATGTATATAGCAGTTGAAATACCGTTTTTTTCCTTTTGCTATAACTAATACAATTTAAGCTAATGAATTCTTTAGTCTCCAAACCATAGCTTTCATTTAATAATCATGTTAATTGAAAACTAGTCTTTCAGAAATTGAAATGCTGATTTAGCATTTCAAAAAAAGCATCTGTAAAAAAAAAAAAGGTTCTTTCAGAAGTAGCTTAGAGAGTAGCTAGACTGTTCTTTGGCAAGACAGGAAACTGGTGATTAAATGTTGAGTCCTTTGGGAGATTCTGTATTTTATGAATTGAAAAGATTATGTATTTTTAAAATCTATATTTAAGGAAGATATGCTACATGTTAACAACAGTAAAAGTGTTCAATGAATCCTCTCAATTAAATCTCTGTTAAATCCAGTAATTCTTTTTAAATATGAAATCACATGCTTACAATCCCACATGTGCCCTGCTACACAGCTACACTACTAAAAGCATTTAATTTCTCTAACACACTTCAGAAAACCTGAATATAATATCCTCTAAAAATATAAAACTACGCAATGAAAGCACCACCACAATCCTCATGATGCAAATGTGGTACATACAGAGAGTAACATTTTCTAGTTTTATGGGCTAACATAAAAGAGGTAATATAATTTGTTTTATTCACATATGTGTGGAAGATCAATGCAATAACTCAGAAGAGATCACATTAGTATTAGTGGTAGTAATACAGTTATACACTGAGTCTCTATATTTCATTAGTACCGGATACTTTTATTGGTTAACCCTTAATATCTTTAGGCAAAACAGATTTCTATATTAAATATATTTTTGGTTTTTAAAATAATTATGAACAAATCTGTAGAAATTTTAAAAGCAACAGAATAGTCGCATCATAGTCTATGGATATAGTGCAAGAATAACAGAAAAGCACTTTTATCTTCACCTCAGCTGTGAAAATGCTTACCATCTGATAAGCATAAACAAAATGAAGATTATTAAATTTACCACTGCACACCAAGAAAGTGCAGCCAAAGAAGACAATTGCAACGAAAAAAACACCTTTGAAAACATTTGATTGATAGATTGACGTTCACTATTCTGATTGGTCTCTACCTAGTGTGCAGAGGTGAGGAATCACTAAGAAGGCCGGAGGAAATGGGATATTCCAGCTAGTAAGACATTTGTTGGTAAAGTATTACAAGAAATTCTCTGTAGCAATTTTTTTGGTGACAATTTTTAACTTATAAGACATTACTAGAGATGACCTTCTAGATAAGATTATAACAAATAAAGCAAAACAGATCAAAAACTTGATGGTGAAAGGAGCTTACACAAAAAGATACGAGAACATTCAAGATGCTTTATAAGTGAAAAAACAAGGGCAACAAGATAATTTTTAAAGTATTTTGGTAAGAAAAGTTTCAACATATACAGAGCATTGCTCTGTAAGATCTCATGGGAAGTAAGTCTACAGAAAAAAAACAAAGATAAAGATAAAATGGATACTAGCAAGAACTTCTCTAATGTAAAAGAAGGGTAAGACAGACAAGACACCAGCTGGCATAACTGAAAGTTCTCCAGTGAAAAGGAAAAAAAGTCCTCCAAGAAAAAGTCAGGCAGAAAGATCAAAATAGGTGTACTGTTCTAAGAGATACGGTACGAGCAAGCAAGGACAAAAATGGGATAGCCAAGGAAAGATGAGGTACAACTAGCAATGACATCAGGAGTAACAGTCAGTCTGTAAACACAAAAAGAATGTTAGGATGTTCATGAGAAGTTGGTCCATTATTCAGTAAACAGCAAGCAAGCAATATCAATAGATGATGTCAGGCATTTCAAAGTATCTCAATAAAAGTCTTCAATGAGAAGGCGAGCTGCAGTCAGACAACGAACATAAGTAAAAGCAGCAATGAGAACTGTTGTCTCATTTCAGAGAATACCTAAAATGAGGTAAATGTTTGGAACTCAATTGGCCTGATTATAGTGATATGAGGATATCTTGAAAATGAAACTAAATAATCCCAGAGTTGTACCTGGGAGACTGGGCAAGGTTCTGAAAAAAAGAAAAAAGAAGAGTTAAAAAAAATAATATATATATATATATTGTGTTGTTTAAGAAATAGGCAAAGGAAGAAGTGAGAAATTAGACAGTTGTCTGCTTAATTCAATTAGAAAAATAAAAATACTGGCAGAACATTTATATATATAAACACACACAATTTCCTCGAGGAAAACAAGGAGAAGAGTAACAGCTGATTTGGATTTGTCATGAAAAAATCATGTCTAAGCTATTTTTTTTTCCTGCAATGGCAAGTAATCGGATTTGTGTTCAGGGAGATGCCACGTATTTTGACTTTAGTAAGGATTCTGGCAGTTTCACATGAGCAATTTCATATGGAAAATAGAGAAGCACATGTTTAGAAGATGGTACTATAGGCCAATTGGAAAGTTGTATTCCAAAAGCTATTCATTGTCAAAATGGTAAATATATCAATGAATATTCCTGGGCTGTGCAATGTTTAACATTTTCATTAATGACCGATTTCATAGAATAAGACTGCAAATTACATCTGCAGACATGAGTTGCTGCAAGGACAACATGAGAATTCTGAATGCATTTAAGAAATCAGAGAAACTGTCTAAAAATATATATAATTTGGGAAGGGTAAAAACAAGATTCCACAGTCAAACTGCACAGAGGAAGAGTAGCTAGGGATTCTTCAGAGAAGACTGAAACTTACATTGGCTCAAACACTTCAAACAAGAATTAACTTTTAAAGAATTAACAGTTGTGCTGTTTTGAAACAAACAGGTACCCCACACGGATGTGAGAAGTAGTGCTGTGGAAAACTGACTCTTTTCTACTTATTACTAGAAGGGCTTCAACTGCAATGTCTACTTTGAGAAAGACAGACAATTGAAGAGAAGAGGAACAACAACAACAAAAAAGAATCAGAGGTTTAGAGGAACATGATTTATGGCAAAAGCCAGAAAAAAATGGGTTAGTTAAGTCTGGAAGAAAAGATTTGTGGGTCATAGTAATCCAAATAAGTTGTTGTTGCACAGAAAGAATGAATCTGTTTTCTACACAAAGAATAAATATATGTGACAGAATTCAACTGAAACAAAATAAAATAAAACAAACCAACCAACCAAACAAAAAGAACCTGGACAGTAGTCTGAACACTGGGAAAAGATTTCTAATGATAGGGGTTTGGGGCCTGTAAAGCCCCAAAACACATCTGCCAAAGTTTTTACTAGCAGGTTGACAAACATCACTCAAGAATGGTTTTGATGTAGTTTTCCCAAAGCTTTCTCTGGGGAAACAGTGACCAAAGTTCCTGTCAGCTCTGCTTCCTATGTATCAGTCATTACAAAGTAAAATGCAATCCCTCAACCTAGGAAATGTCCAAACACTGAGTTGCCACTTGAGCTTCAAAGAGAGAGTAGGATCTGAAAGTGATGCAGACCATTTGTATGCAAATGAATTCTCTCATCTTTTTCCCTCCCTGCCACCCCCCACTTCTCGCTTCCCCTCCATCCCATTGCACTAGGCTGGCCAAGTGCAAAACCTCGCATGCTTCTGCAAGTGCACCGCCCTCTCTGAGTACCCTCTGCACATAATACCACCTTATTCGGGAATGTTATGAGTCCTGAAACATTATGTCACGTCCCCAAGTGGTACTGTGCTATTAGATCTGAGTCTCTACATATGCAAAAGCCAACCTTGTGACAGAGATCACACATGGGCTTCAAGGGGTACTAAGGGGAGGGTTTGCATCCTCTCCCTCCTGCCTCCCCCACCTCCCAAAGCCAGCCGCATGCCAAGCAGAGAAATATAAAAGGCCCTTATGCTATCCAAAGTGACTTCACATCTCCACAGTAAATTATGCTAATTAATGTGAACTTAACATGGCTCAGGGCTTTTCTAAAGGATACAACTATTTCAGATACTTTGCTCTGTTCTTAATTATTTCTAGGCTTGGTCAGAAATTGTCCACAAAAACATTTCTGCAACAGAAAATGCCTGTGCACCGAAGTGAAGTACTGCCATGTTTCCACATTTTCCAAAACAATTTATTTAGAAAGAATAAACCCTACATTTGATCAAAGAGCATGGTGGAGTATTTTTTGAATTTCAGGTTTTAATTTGAGAAGAAGGAAAAAAGGACTTAACCTAAATGTAATCAAGCTGTTTGGTGAAGAATAAAAATAGTTTCCAGCAGATGTGTCCCATGTAGGAATTTGTATCTTTGATATTTAAATTCATCAAATTTGGCTTAAATTGATCAATGCAATCGAGAGGTATATAAAGTAAGCAGACGGTGAGACTGCGTATCATTTCTTTAAGAGGTCAGCTTAAAAGTTAAAAATTAAAGAATGTAAATAATGACTATTTCAGTAACATATTTCTTCTGTTAAACCAAAAATGTAAAGAATTTTCCATACAGTCCAGTTGGCCAGAAAATTGTCCTTGATAAAGAATATAAAACAAAACACTTATTTATCACGTATGGCATAGCCCACCTGGCTTGTCAGCTTGAGTTAAGTAACATTCTAAAACACGAATACATGCAGCCAGAGATCAAGAGCTCAGTGCTTCCTAAAGTAATGAACCCAGATAAAGGCACTGAAATAAAATGTAACTGGTTGTACTAGTGGGTGCCCAATGGGATAATATTTAGGGTAACTTGGTCATACTGGTCTGCTGACTGATATATATCAGAGGCACCAGGAACTATGAAAGAAGGAAAGAAATGTTCCTGGTTTAGATTATTTTGCTCAAACCTCTCTAGCTTCATGATTTGGCTACAATCATGGCTATTTAGATGCCTGTTGCCGTGAAGTCATTTTTAAGATAGAAATTAGAGATAATTGAATAAAGAAAAAATATGAAAGTATCAACTCTGAGAGTATCTAAAATTACAATGAATAAAGATCATTTAAAGCATGAATAAAATATACATCAAGGTAAAAAAAAATCATAAGCTTGAAACACAAAGAAACAACATCAGACAAGTTAAATAGTATCCCACAAGTGGATCAAAGATACAGTTGCAGTAACGGAGCTCAAATCCCAACAAATCTACTGGTGCTTTCATTTCTGACAAAATCAGAACTAAGCAGAAACAGCTCTTTTTATTTGCGTTTTCAAAAAAAAATTATTTGATTTTGATTGAACAGAGACGCCTATAGAAAGCTATTTCTGGGAAAAATTAAATCCCCAGATTACCATCTCTTTGAAGCAGAAACTGTCTTTTGCTATACACTTCTAGGCCAATGTATAGTGCCATGAGATTCCAATTCATTACAAAGCTTTCCAGGCATGCATGCTACATCCCAAAAATAAAAAATAAAAAAATACTATTCATAGGAACCATTGTATCTCCCTTAAAGTGCAAGTTTAGTAGGACTAGGAATTACAAACAAAGAGAATCATCAGTAGTTAAAATAATCTAGCATAAAGTTTGATTAACTTTGAAAACTGCAAAATTTTAGTATCGTAGACATTTGCATTAGAGAAGATGGTCAATGGATTAAAACAAAACATACAGACCTACTCTAGTCGTACACTACCAGCTACAAAATCTCAGCATGTGATCTGCCAAGGTCATAAAGGAGCCCATAGCCTCAAAGCCTTGTTCACAAAAGAGGCAAGTCTCAAATGCTGTGGCAAGTACTCAACAAGAACTTCTCAGGACAGGCCTAGAAATTGTGAAGATGGGCTGTTCTTGCAAGCCTTGAAAACAGTGTAAGGAGACACCTACAGATGTTCACTCCTTCATCTAGGAGTATCTCGAGTTTTCTTCTCAAAAGGACAGCCTTTCCCTTTAGGATTTACAAGCTTATTTGACTAATCTGTCAAGGTCTTAAGTTCCTTTCACAGACTTTTGGGAGTTTTCAGGTTTACAAGCTCTGCAAAAATAGTGCAAAGTTTGCATTTTCTTTAAATTGACAGATTGCAAAATACATACATATAAAGTATGTGCAGAGATTTTGTTCCTCAACCAACGCCATATTTATTTAACAATGCTCATAAAATTATGCTAGCCCTGTTCAAAAGGTCCCATCCCTTGAATCAGACTGTTGGAGGAATAATTCTGATAGATTGCTTACATACTCTGCCTGAAGTTCCTGCAATTTCATGACCAGAACCTTGTCATTCAGAAATCTTGTGCAATTTTTGAATAGTTCTCAAATGCACAACGAACATCAAACAATTTACATGTTAGTCAGAGATTCGTTCCAATATTAAACAATTGTGCTTCTTCAGACTAGTTCACAGGATGCAGTGTCAATTGAACCATCTCCCTCTCTTTTTCTTTTCTTTTCCCAAATTCAAATAAATCCAGTTGGGTAATAGACTGAGCATGAAACACACTACCAAACTGAATAACTTGGAGGATGCTGGATATTGTTGACATTATATGAAATCATAAGCTAGTTGTAACTGCAGTATATGCCAGATGTAACAGTACTTCTTGTTCTCCAGATGTCCATTTTGTCTTTTGCAGACAGAAGGTAAGTTCTTACCAGTCAGAGAAGACTGAGTGAATGGCAGAAAACACTCTTCTGAAGAAAGACAGAATATACTGCTTCTCACCCCTTTCTATTCAGGCCATTTTCTTTTTGGCTGAACAAGGAGAACAGAACCATTATTTGGCCATGATGTCCCCCTCTACTCTCACAGGTAAGTTCTCACCAACCATCTAAAAAGCCTGAACTCTGTGAGCTGTGAACTGTCTCTTTCAGGATTTTTCTCAAGCTATATGTCTGCCTTCTTCTTTGTTTTGGGAATCAGAAATTATTTTTTGTAAGGAGTAAAACTGGCATAATTACAAGATCACTTTCTACCTTGTCTAGTATATAATGCAGGCACAGTTACATTGAACAGTCATGTAGTTTCATTATTTTCCACAGGAAATGATGAGTTAAAAGACTGAATTTCCTTAAGTAAAAAGACTTGAGATTCCTTGGGAAATGGAGGAAGATGGAAGAGATCAAAATCTTTGGGAAGTGTGAAGTGAATTTGGTTGAGGAGCGATTTAAACTGAATTAGGTGGAAGCAGCATTACTCTGACTTATTAGTTTGATTATATGGTTTGAGCCTAGTTGCTTGCACTGGAACCAATTAAAATGCCTAGTACATGACAGCAAGGATTAGGCTCGTAGCGCTCTACCAAAGTGTGAAATAAGTTTTTGCCTGTTTCTTTAATCCTTCCCATGTGCCTCCCCTTCTTTCACCTAAATATCCAGCTCAGGCCATTACACATCTCATTACAATGACCACGGTCTAAGTTAAAATGCAGTATTTGCATAGCTCTATTGATAGCTGAGATACCACTATGAGAACCTATGAGCATCAGATTACAGTTGCATAGAATACAGTCTGCATTGGAGTGATGTATCATTTGTTTGTTTGTTTTAAACAATCCAAATGCAGGTCTGTCATGAAATCATCACGTGGAGAGAAAAAGATCTATCCAGATTGAAAAGGAATTACACTAGTTCCTTTCTCTCCCTCCCAGAGCCACTCCTCCCCATTTGAATGAGTCACAAGACCAAGAATGTATTTGTAATGTTCAGCATCGCTTAACTTTAAAAATTTCTACTCATGCTGCAAAACAAGCACTGTTTATACTCAACTTTTTAAACTAGAACTGACCACAACTACAAAAAGGAAACACTGTATTTTGACATCAGCGTTTCCTAAAACTTTGTTTCACAAGATGTTCATCCAAGTCATTTTCAGACAACTTCCTTATAAAACAGGTTTTGCTTACCTCTTGGATTATCACCAATGATGTTAGTTTTGCCATTCCAGTACCAAAGCAGCAGTGTTGCATCACGTGATCCTGACAGAATATAACAATTTCCTCCAATATAGGATTCAGAACGAGCAAGACAGGTTACAACATCCCAGTGGCCAAATATTACTTGTATCAGTCTCCCTGAAACAAATAAAATCCATTGTTTTAAAAGGACACTTGAATGCTTTGCCAGGCACATTATATACATCACAAAATGTTTTAGAAATATTTTGTGTATAAAAATAGGTTCAAAGAAAAACTATAGTGGATAGTAGTACTCTTTTTCATAACTTGATGGAAACATTTTAAAAGTGCATTAGTCTATATACAAGCTGTAAAAAAAAAAAAGGCTTCAGTCCATAAAGATCATATTTAATTCAAAGGCCGATCATGCCATGGTTTTTCTTTAAGTTAAGTTTACAAGAAAATGACAGGAAAAATACAAATATGATGATGATGTGGGAAATGGAAGCAGAAGATGCTACAGAACATTTAGGATCCATAAGAAATTGGTAGTATGAGAATTGCCTACAAATTATAGCATATTCAGCTATTGAACATATCCTTAAACAGAAAAAAAAAGAGATTCAGTTAAAAAAATTTACACTTATTTCAACCAACATCCTTCCCTTTTAAAAAATTCTGTAACATCCACAAAATCTCTGAAGACAAATGCAGAAAAAAAAAAAGATAACGACACTTATCTATTCATATAGGACAAACATGTTGGCCCTTGTCAGGCACATATAATGTTAAAAGGAAAGGAAATCTCAGGCAGTTAAAAATGTGTCCTTCAGGAGTCTACATACACATGAACATCACAATTACTCTTTAACGTTAACTAAACTGGACAATATTTTCAGATAAAAACGTAAATTTGGATGCTCATGTAAAGCGGATTTGCATGTGGAAGGGTGAACATGTGTAAGGTCGACATTGGAGATCTCTGCCAGACCACCCTGCCAGAGGGAGAACAAACAGGTGGGGAAAGCTCCGTCTTCAGCAATCTGGCTGAAGACAAAGAGATCACTTGCCAGAGACTGGCTCCTACACAGCAAACACTTCAGGGGCCTCACTGGTTTCTGGATCTGTCAGCAGCGTTTATGGTTCTATGAAATGAGAGTGTGAGCACTAAAATCCGTCTCACTGGATATGCTGAAGCCTGACAATTGCAGATCTTGTTGGGAAAGGACAAAAGATACACCCACACATGCTTCGTATGAGCCTGCTTGGCCCATTGAGGTAACTTGGGCTAGGCCAAATTCTGCATCCAATGACAAAAGGGAATGTGATGCCACTAACAAGTAACATGGGTTTTCTCAGCCTTAATGACCATGCATCCATTTGTGTTCTGAACTTAGTAAAGAATTCGGAAGAACAGAAGGGATAAAAGAAATCCTGCTTTGGCAGAATCAATGATATATGAAAAAAAAAGGGGGGGGAGGAAGGGGGGGGAGGATTTCAGTACTACTGTACTTGAATTAAAATGCTCTGAAAAGTGTTTAAAAATAATAACTAGTAATGTGACAAGTAGCAACACAAATTAGTGTTGGGACTCAAATTAGGCATGTCTCAATAACATCTTGTGGTTCATGAATTAACAAAAGCTGGTCAATCATATAGTATAGGTAGTGGGAAGCATTCATAGCTCTTTCTACACACTACAAGGGCATTGTATTCATAACTAATAACTACATAACACTTAATAATGAATAGTAACAAAAGACCTAAGTGAGAACAAGGATGTCAATAGCCTGATTTATAACAGAAGATCAAAAAGTTAATTGCATTAAAGTGGAGAAAACCAGCAAAAGCAAGAGATAGGTATGAGTATCTTCCAAAAGGAGGATTATTTACATTGGTACATGAAGAGAAAACAGAATAGCATGATATAATTTAAAGGAAATTTAATTTAAAGGAAACTTATACATAGGATTTAAAATGAAACACTGGCTAAACTCGGAAGTTAAGTAGAATTCTCCAAGAGAAATTGTGAAATGAGGTATTATCTCATGAGCATGTTCAGACTGGAAGGGACAAAACCCATGAAGGCATACCTACAGTACAGATCTACCTTCTGTCTCTAAGGAGAGGGATCAAGTAGGTCTTTCTATCACTAACCTCTGTAAGTCTATAACAGCACTCTATAGCAGTCACCTCTGTATAACAAGGCTTTGCTTTGGGCCAACGAGTCACTTGAGTGTCTCACATGCTGACCAGTCAACAGATTTGGTCAGAAGAAATTACTGAACTTCAGAGCTGAGAAGGGAGCAATGAAACACTCGCAGGCAACATAACCTCCTTTTGGCAACACACAAGAACATCTTAAAAAGTGTATGTTTTTCCTTGAAAATTCAAGTTGGCAATTACCTGGTTTAGATTTGAAAGTAATTTAGCTATATGACATATTTTTCAGTTATATACCCTTAGGTATTCAAATACCTGAGGTGATTTATGCTCTTAGAACACAAGTTTATGTTATAAACATTGCTGAGTTATAGAGATTTCTCTTTCAATTATACTCTATGTTTATAGGTTCTGTTCTTGAAAACAAACATTTTTCAAGGCTATTTGTTTGACAGTTGTTCATGTAGTTGTACTTGCTAGTTTTACTTTGTTATCATGGAGCCAAGGTTCAGTCAATTCCATCAAAATTATCAAAGTAAGAAATACACTTTTGTTTGTTTTCTTCTTCATATTAGTAAAAAAAAAAATCATTAATCTCGTAAGAGTTCCTCAACTTTCTTATTTCTTTCCTTTAATATGAGTTGTCCTCTCTATACAGTAATATCAAACATTACCATACTCACTCAGATATCCCTTTTTGACAGAACAAATTTTCTAGTTAATGTTTTATTTGACAGCTGTGCTACAAATAATTAAAATAAAAATAAGACTCAAGTCTCTGCACTACTGAATCTCAAAAGCTGTCTAGAAATCATTAGCACTGCTGGAGGAAGGTTTTATTGTGCTTCTGCTGTGCTAGCTGTGCTGAGAACCCATGATTTATGTTAAAAGTATTTCCTGCTAAAAACAACCCCCCCAAAATCTAATAGGAGAAAGGTCCTCTTTTCCTGTAAGAGCTAAAATATAATTAAATTCAACTCTTGTGATAACTTGCTAATATGTTTTACTGATCATATCACCTTTCTCCCTTGCTGTTCTGCTGATTTCAGAGTAAGCATTTCACTGCTCTATTCTCATTTTAATTCCAAGCAAAATAAACTACAACTGAATTTACGTGATTTAAGCTAGAGCTAGAGTTGCTATATAGACAAACAGGAGACACACAAAAGACAACTTTTTTGCAACCTTTTTGACAACTGTGCTTTGCTTTATATCATAATTAGTTATGCTAGTATCAAGGTGCCTAGCATATCTGACTTACACACAGAGGGCATAACTTAATGAAGTATGCATAGTTAAGACTGATACAGGTGAAATAATATAGCTTCCTTCCATAGATATAAGATAAAATAAATCCTCCAACATCAAAAGAAAGCTATCTGTTCATATAAATCAAGGATATACACTATTTATTGTAGTTAACTAAATTTTCTGGAGATCTTTAAATTCACAGGTTTCACAAAAATTTATTTTCATCAGTGAGAAAATTAAACTAAAACAGGTCTAACCAGATGTCTGTATAATGAATTGTAGCCAGTCAACATAAAGGAAATGGAACTTCTCATTTATACTTAAGGTTTTAAGAGTGCAAAAATGACAGATATGCTGTACTGCTAAAATATGCCATGAGATTTAGTCTTAACAGATTTGCATAAAAGACCATCCTGTTTTGTAAAATATTTTGGTTTGCCAAGTGTGAAAAACTCCATTAACTAATGTATTTAAGAAATGATGACAAACACGTAGGATATTCCCTGCAGATTAATAACTTATTGGAAAGCTTGATGGCACACACACACACACATATTAACCACACCGGGTCATTAATCCCAAAGAAGTACCTTGCAGTGAGGTCGCTATTCCCATTATAAGATAATGAAAGGGAAAAAATCATATTTATTTTTTTCTGGGGGCTCCATAGCATTTAAATTCCCGCAGCTCTTTCACTCAAGGATTCTTTTCTATTTAGCATGATACATGTGTGACTTCAACTGTTTGGATACATGCCGGTTGACAGACTAATTTTACTGCTACCCATTACTTTGATCAGCTTATGTTATACAAAAGAATTCAGTAGCTCCAGATCAATTTTTCTAGTATACCATAGCTTTCAAAGGTTTTCATGAGTATTCCTTTGCCAGATTTCAAGACTTCATTTTCGAACTTAAGGTAGAAGGGTTTGTACTTGTTCTGTGATGCTTGCCTGTATTTCCTTAAAGAAAATCTCTGGTGCTTAAAGCCAACCAGAGTTAAATTCAAGTAAGTGCTTTAAGTACAGTTAATTCTCCTCATACACCAACCTTCACAAAAACCCATTAGAGGCATTTACTTGTGAAACTACAGTGTAACAGCAGGCACGCCTCTCACACAGTCATATGGATTTGAAGTGTGATGCTATGGCTAAATAAGAGCTCCTTGTCTTATGTCTGCCATCATTCAAAAAAACAAAAACAAACAAACAACAACAACAAAAAACACGATGGTATACAATACACAGTAGAGGCAGAAAGAAAAGATCTGACAAATATTTATCAGTAGGTGAATAAACACACTCTACTCTCTCCTCCCACCCCCTCTCACCCTCCCCATTCTTTCTTTATTTGAAACAGCAGGATGATGATGAACAGAAAATCATTCAGGCTATTCCCATATTTTAAAAATACATTACCTGAATCAGTAGAATAAACTCGGAAACTCTTGTCCCAGAAGCCACAGACCAAGATGTAACGATTATCAGAGGTGATGACAAAACACTGGGAATGTACCTGAATGCTTTGGTCTAAAAGGTCAGTGATTTGCCTTCTGTGCATACCTGTATTGCTGGCTGAACAGAAAGACACAGAAATCAAGAAATTTCAGCATCCACGTACAAAGAACAAAAGCACATTTTAGAATCTTTATGCTCACACCGAAACTATTTCTTACTGCTGTTACTTGTTTTTGTGGCAGGGATATTTTCTTTCTGTTTTTACTATAAAATACTAATTACACTTCTGGGAACAATGATAATTCCTAGTACTATATATTCTAAAATAGAGGAAATCCTTTCTTTAAATAAAATGTAACTGACAAATATAAATGAAAGACTCCAAAAATGAAAAATATATAAAAATGTAATAAGCTTCCCACCCCAAAATTTCTAGCATAGGAAATTAAAAATGTGTATGTACAGTGCTATATAGTGGCTCCAATGCAGCAAAGAACAGACTTATGATTTTAAAACTGTATACAAGTAGTGTTTCATTGCAAGCATTGTAATTTAAAAAGAATAACAGCAACAAATATTACTACCAGGCTCTTACAGAGCACTTCACACATTTTGAGCACTGCACAAAAATTAATGAGCTCATATCCACAACCTGCTTTAGAGCTGAGAAATAATATTTATCCTACTTTGGTCACCTGCTGTGTTTTTTGTTTTTTTCCATGTAATCTTGTATTGTGAACCAACAGAATAGACAGTAATAAAGGAACATATTTTTGTATTATATTTTGTCTTATTAATTGACGCATTTATGTATGTTTATATAGGTCCCAATAGGTATGTACCATGAAAATCCTACTCTGTAAGGAGAACTTTTAATATGCTTTGTTTTTGAGGGAACCTGGCCCCCATCCCAGGTAAGTAAGTTCTCCTTAGCCTGGGTTTGTCTGCCAACTGCTCGAAGCATGATCACTTCCATTCCAGGTGGACTGTGGGCCCTGTCTCTGTACTGGTCCAGTGTTCTTCTCGACAATTTGTTCTTAATCTTCTTTCTATTTTCAGAGGCTAACCATCCCCTAAGCTTTGCGCTTATTCCATTTACTCTCTATCAAAACCTTAACTTATTTATGCTTTCATTATGTATAAAATGTTGATACTGTGTTGTCCATCTTGGTAGCAAATAATTCTGTAAGGTACTGTTACTTGCTGTGCAGGTAACACTTAACACGGCATTGATCACTGCAGGGACCACTTAAAGAGCAACAACAGTGCTTAATAAAAGCACAGTGAAGCGCTCTTTATTACTGTGACAAAATAATGGCAAATGAAACCAAAGAAACGTTCAGATCAATGTATTCAGTATAGTTAAGACTTTGAAGACTTTCCACCTAAAAAAAGAGGTCTATAATCTACATCATTTCAGACGTTACTGTTTTATATCTTCCTGTGCAACTGGAAAATTAGGAAAGCATGAATTCCTCCTTATGACTAAGACAGCAACAAGATTCCTGCTATAACCATAAAAGTGTAATTTTGTAGTCCTCTTAGGTGCCATTTCTAGGTAAATGTGTCTAGCCACAATTAAGAACCTTTAATATTATCTACATAATTACTTGCTTGTACCCAATGATGCTACTTAACAGTGACAAAGAAACCTTTAAACCTTTTAAACTATGTCCACTGTAATCACAAGGCTGACTTGAGATCTATTGTATGAAGAGAATTTAAAACATTTTTCAGAACCCAGAATGTTAATTTTAAAGGTGTTTACACCAAAGAAAAGTATATTTTAAAGTAAAGATATGCCTAAAAATGGTATTTTAATCTTGAAAATTGTGAAAAATGCAAATGATAATAAGAAATTCGTTCTTCACAAAGGGTAGAAAAATCATCAGGCTCAGTGTGATTTGTTGTCTGGTTTGGATTTTTTTACTGTGATATTTGTTGTTAAGATCTATTTGATTGCAGGCTTTAAAGAAGAATACACATTTCCTGCTCTAAACATTTTTTTGGATGAAATCTATTTCAAGAAGGAAAACAGAGTTACAGCACATGTTTTACTCATTATAAATTATAATTACTCCATTATTCAGAGGGAATTGATTTCAAAAAATTTTTGGAAAACATTTCAATTTTATCAGCTCTGTAAAATGGTTTAATATGCCCAGAGTGTTCCTGACTTAATTATCATAGAGCTTATCTAGCAAAATGGCTACACAGCAACAGTCTATATCTATAGACCAATACTATGCAGTTCCTACTGATGTGTATACTTGTTTTTGAAATTAATTCTCACTGGCTGACAAAACTCTCATTCCACCCTATCTAAAGAAGTTCATTTTTGTTCTGTTCCATGCTTTTATATTTGTTTGCTTTAGTTCTTTTTCACTTAAATTACCATTAACAGTTTAAAAAACAGAGCTAAGTTTGTACTGTAATATAATTGGGGGGAAAAAAAGAAAAAATCTCTTTTTTTTCTCCTGTGAACTGTTGTGCAATTGTTTATATTTGGGAGCTAGGTTGTAAAGACTTTTCGGGTGTTGATCACGTTGAAGGCTCCATTTGCCAGGCTACATGCTCCCAAGTTACAGTCAAGGATACACTCCCGAAAGTATGGGGCTGCTATGAAAGAACTGACCAAACTCTAACCATGCTAATAGAAAAATCAGCTCTATATAAACTAATAAACCTCTATAATAAAAAGTCATGAATTGAATCTATTACACTGAGTCATTAAATAGAAGTTAGACATTCCTCCACCCCTTTTTAATAAAAGAAAAACATACACAAATTTAACTAGTGATGGTGATCAAAAGATGCAATACCCTTGAAAAATGAATACTAATATCTCAATACTAAAACTGAGTGGGCAATATATTTCAACTTTGAAACCGCTTTGCAATTACACATTAATCCCCTCTGCCTGAACAGCAGGTCTATGAAGAAAGGATTGATCTCCTTTAATGATGAAACCCTGGCACCATGGTTTTATTTTTCACAACACGGTGCAGTTAAGAACCCCACTGTTATTATGAAAATTTCCTCAGCAAAGGAGCTCCATCACATTACCAGTGCACCAATTCATCATAACGTGCCTCGCTCCTGCTCATCAACAAGTCTGAGTGATGAAAAGATCCAATATTATCCTGACAGTACTTCATGCACATTCTCAATCACACATTATTACAGCATCCATATTAATTTTCACTGACACGCGTCCTAGGCCTGTTCAAATTAGGCAAACCAACGAGGGGGAGTTGATGAAATACCAGCATAGCCACAGCTCATTGCATTCCAATTTGCATGCAAATGGTTTATCAGGAAAATTCCATTCCCAGCAACCAGCAAGTGAAAAACAACCGTAATCTACACTTCAGGGCCACCATACAGAGCTTAATGAATCGCAAAGAGAGAAGGAAGTGACAGACCTATGAGAGGATCGATTTCCACTGGCAGCTGGTAAGGCTGGTCTTGTACAGCACCTTGATGAGCTGGAATTCAGGAAAGAAGATTTTAAAACTCTGCATTTTTTTAATATGTGATGCCACATACATTTTGTACATCAAAATTATGTCCATTTTTTTTTTTAACCATCCAAGATTCTTCTGCACCATTAAAAAAAAAAAATCCAGGTGCTTTCACAGGCTGCTTATTAAACATTTATTTTAGATTAGTGCTATTCTGAATGTATGCCATCAGCAGCAGCTCCGGTCCTGAGCCATAAGCTCTAGCAGATGCTTTACTGGCAACCTCTCCTGTCGCAACAAAACAAAATTAAGTGGTAAAGAGCACTGAAAACAAAATGTGACAACCATCTGCTGACTGTAGCAAATACTGTTTTCTCCTTTACTTTTTAAAGCACTGCTTTGAACAAGTAAAGCACAAAGGACATTTTTTTAATATGTCAGTTTATGATGCAGACAGGGAAATCTCATAGTCATACAGTATTTAAGGAATTGTGTATCACCGAAAAACATTTATTTGCAATTTTGCATAGAAGTTTATATATAATTCTGCAGACCTACATTTCATCTGAGCACCTGACATGCCAGCAAGATGTTTACCTCCTGAATTTTCTTTCAGTGCTTAAAAAAAAAAAAGGCTTTTTTTTTTCCACAGCTTTGCTAAAAACAAGCAACTCCCACCAAACAGCCCAAGACATTCTTGCAAGTGGAACAAAACATAATGGCTGAATACTTACATCTATGATTTTTCTAACTATCCTCCATAGCTTAATATAAAAATTAGTATCAACTGAACAGTTTCCTGAGCAATTGGGAAGTCAAGGTTCTGCTGTGATGAAACACTAAAGCAGAACAAAACAGGAAATCTGCATGACAAAATAGAGGCCCTCTGTTGGGTACTAGTGCCATTAGACATCAGCAAAGCCACCAAACTCATCTACAAAAGCAGGAACAATTTTTTTAATACACATCGACAACTAGTTACTTGGCAACTTAACGTTCTTACCACGATGCCTCACTAGTAAAGACAATGCTCAGCCCACAGCAGGAGATAAAGAGTAGTACTGATACCTGACCTGTAACCTCAGCAAATCCTATTTTGGTATAAAATTTGAAGGCAACAATAGTGAAGACTAGTTTCAGGTGTCCATATCCGGATCTCTTAAGTGTGGTATACCACTAACGGCCTTCAGGCTTGATCAGTGTGCTCTCAAAGAGGTGGGGTGAAGTGTTTTTTTGTTGGGTTCTGGTTTTTATTCGGTTGGTATCAGGGTTTTTATTTTGAACTGTAGGCTTTCTCAAGAATTATATAAAGGCATGACAACCATAAAATATCTCTAAATAAAAAAAATAGTGACTCAAAAGCACAGATTACTGTCCTCCCTTTCAGAAGAGAGGGGAAAAATAACAATATGTGAAGGTTTCGTTCAACTCATAATAGTTGATTACTACACTCAAAAACCAGTTGCTACTCTCAACAGTTGCTTGCTTTCTCACAGATGGCCAACCAGCAGGCTTATGAGGAAGTCAAAATCAACTCCTACCACTTCAGAATCTTTTCTCTTCCCTTGACTGTGGCACATCCTCAGAGACATTTTTAAAAGGCTGGGTATTATATGCCCACGGTCACACATCCAAGGTATGGGAGTATATTGTCATCCTCCTTTCAAACAAATGTCAAGAGCCCTGTAAATAATTCTTGCTCATACGATGTTATCTAGACAAGCCTCCCTTCCCCCCTTCCTTCCCGCCTTTCTTTTTAAGCATTTCTTGGGTGGGTGAAATAATACATAGATGTTTCTATTTGCACAAAGTTGAGAGGTAATTTGTAAGAATCAGGAAAAAGCATGGGAGTTATCTGTCTTTTTTCAAAATGTAATCAGATACCTTAGCAGGAATTTTAGTGATGTGAGTATTACTTTGGTGCAAATATTTTCTATGTAAGTTATTTGAGTAGAAGCTCTTTTTTTCCCCCTTTTTTTTTTGAAAAGCTTTTGACCAGATTTACTGCACAGAACAGAAATAAAACTACCTTTCAGGGCTTGGGCCTGAAACTGTCATAGCTAGAGAAAAGAGGATGAGTCCCTTTAGAATTGAAAATAGAATGGCTATATTCTCAAGTCCAACACATTTTTTAAAGTATAATGAATTTGATTGATTGCTATGCTAATGGATATGTTGTTTTCCTTTCATATTGACAAATACATAAGCACCTAATAACTTTAGGACGTTTCAGTCACAGAAGAAACTGACTTCCCACATATTTTTATCTTGTAATTCTCATTGAGTGGCTTTAACATTAGAATATGGTGTTTATAATAAACAAGAAAAAGATAGCAGAAAAGACTTCAGCCAAATTCTGCATTCTTTAAAACTTCTCTCTGACGTGATGTGGTGCAGGTTTCCATCATCTGTTTAAAGAGTAAATTGAAGAGGAATAGTGTGACTGTTTATTATGATCAAGCAGTGATATACTGTTTTTGTCTTCCTGCTTATTTCTTGATGACATGGAGAGATTTTTTTGAAACAGTTTGTTGTTACACACCTTTTGTGTGCCACACATCTCACTATTCAATAGTTCAGATTACCTTTTTAAGGAGAAACTAAGTCCATATGTGAAGAGCACGCCACAACGGGGCTTGCACTTCACACTTTAAATTTAAAACAGTTTGGCAGCAAATTTTGAAGCAGACAATAGATGTACTGCCTGATTGCAGTGGTTTCTTATGCTACTTACTTTAATTTACTTACCAGGAAGATTATGCCACTTGTTTACAGCAAATAGCCTATTTGCAGTAACAGTGATCACAGCAGGGTTGGTCAGACCTGGCTGGGTGTTGGCTGCTACATGAGTGACAGGGGAGTTGGATGGGAACTTTAGAACCATGATAACATCCTGTTGAGCTTGGTCTGTGAACATCAACGGACTCTGCAGGAGGAGATACTGTTGAGTGCACACAACAAGAACCCAAATACATGGGAAACGAAAACATGGGGAGGAGAAGAGAAGACAGGACAAGAGAAGGAAGACTGCATTAAAACCCACAAGATCCAAAAGCAGCTGCAGTGAAAAGCAAATGCAGTAATAGTGAAGAGGCTTGTGGAAACAACCATTTTAGGTAGAAATTCTCTATGTACACAATTAAGTTGACTGCCTTGCTGAACAGGGGTGTCTAAATACAGGCTTTGCTCCAGATCACTGAAGATTAAACCAAAAGTTTCCAATCACCTAACTCTGCCAAAAGAATTCTCCTTCATATATATCTACAGAGATAGCATGTCAAGGAAAGCAGTGCCAAACCAGGAGGGAACAACAACAACAAAAAAAGAGTAAGCAAAAGAAATTCCTGCTCCCTGAGATTGTCTCAAGTTGCATTACATTGGCAGACTACAATTCTTTACAAGCCAGATGAGAACATAAAAGCACATTAAAATAAACAGATACACACACAGACTAGATATATGCTCTGTATATATTTCTGGTGTACAAAAATAAGATTTATGAATGCAAAGCAGAAGATTTCACTGCAAATGTGTTTCAAAGGACAAACATAATTAAATGCAGTTGTAAAGAATATAAAGTGGACGTGATTACAGACTATCCTGTGTTGTTTCTAGAAATACTAATGGGAAGGAATGAATCCAGACTCTCATTTTCACCATGATATTTTTAGGGTTTAGTTTTTTTCATTTGATAAGTTGAAAAGATTAATAACCTTTTTAACTAAGATCTCTAACAACAGTGTGAATGTCGAATCAAAATATCAGGGACCTGAGAGCTGGATGTCAAGCATAAGGAGGAAAAGCAAATGCAATAATAGTGGATTTGCAATTGCGTGGTGTACCTAAAAAAGAGAACTCCACTGAGATGTAGAAATACAACCATCCTAGCCACCAGTAGCCATATTGTATTTGTATTCTTCTAGTATTTGTATTTTTCTAGAAACTGAATTAGAACACAAATGAAGTGTTCTTGGCTATTTTCCACCTGCAATATTTCATTACATATATGTGTATGTAACTACATACATTTAATGTATACTTATACAGAACTAATAAAAAAATTAAATAGATTTGCATTTTTATTATCACTCCTTTTTAAAAAGTTATTAAGAGTACTTAGAAAAACATATTGCTCTATGAATTCCTATTTACAGTCTTTGCATAAAGGTGTAAATAAAAGCAACTAATAAGCTACCCAGACACCCTTCTGAGCAAGTGGCTAAAAGCCAATCAATATTATGAGTTAATCCTCCCTGGATGCTCATTCAATTAAAGGTGTCAGTAATGCCTCATCTGATGTGGCCTCAATTAAATCCAGCTATCTGATGGTTGAAAACACAAGGGGATACAGCAACAGCAGCAAACCCAGACAAATAGGCAGCCTTCGTGTGACTGCTAATTACTACACCTGGTGTATATTATGGCTTGTGCACTTAACACAGCACGTGGTAGCTTTCAATTCGGTTGTATTCATGCATACGTGCACACACAAGGAAACAGAAAACTCAGGAAAAAATACAACTATAAATAATTTAGAATTGTGACAGGGAAAACATCCTTACTGTATTTCAGCTCCAGGAATACTACTTGTAAAACGCTTACTACAGTGCTATTATAAAATCACGTATTAATAACCACAAAACTGGTCAAAGCAAGTGGAGAATTAAGGTTTTTGTTTCTGTGTGTACCTCAGCCCAAAAAAACACTGTAGTTAGAAACAGTTTACTTCACAAAAATCAATTTTTTCATTACAGACTAAATCTTTACTAATTCAGCATCATGAAAAATACTATGATCAAACCACACAGACTGCTTTCTGGCATGAGATCTATTTATCTAACAATGGGTCTGACAAACACGTCAACAACCAGCTTCTCAAGTTCCTCCTCTTACTGAAACAAGTCTCCATAAGTTACCGCAAGTGCATGGTACACAGTATCATGACAGAGAGGGTCACATCCAGCGTATAGACGTATGATGAGGATGCCTGGGCTCCCCGAGATCTCTTTTGACAGAGCTCTTCTGAAAGAGAGCCCCTTGGCTGCATACCCTGCAGGTCACTGCACTGGTCTGCTGGCCCTCTCCTTCCCTAGGACACCACGTGGGAGGTGCAAAGGGCCAGCAGATCACAAAACAGCACAGTCAGCTTTGTCCATACAGTACATGGGATCCGAGGGCAAAGCCAGTCTACAGCACAGCTGTCAAAGGGTAATGTGCACATGCTGCACAAACGGTGTTGGGGTGGACAGTCAGCTGAGCAAACCTCATGCCCAACACCTTTATATATTTGCATTTGAGAAAGGCTAGTAGCTCAATTTGACAAAGTTTTCATTTCTTAGACTCTTGGATTGCAAGGTTTGTAAGCTACTTTGGACAGATTTCTGATTTTTGTGTAAGTTTTCTAAAACCATTTGAACTTTTGATATGTTTTTAATCTAATAACCTCAGTCTGCCTGTGTAGGACATAAAGATCATGTTTTACAGAACATACATGAAGAAAATTCCTTTCTTTCTTTATGTCTTTCTTTCTCTCTCTCTTTTTTTTTTTAATATATATTTCAGGATAAAACATCCATCTTAACAATAAGGGAATGTAACCTTTTGAAAAACTTGTGAATTAGCAAACCATTTGCTCCACTTGTCACAGTATCACTTAACATACTTAGTTCTGGATCTGTGACAACACAAATGATATTTTAGACCCAAGGACTGCACACAACATGATATGGAAAGTAATCAGCAATAAAATAATAGTTTGTATAATAAAATTATATTAGACACAAGTAGAGGTAAAAGGGAAAGCATGCTAATGCTCACTGCCTGGATTTTATCACCCTAGCTTTACTGCAAAACACATTTAGTCACATTCTTTGCTATGTAAGTTTCAGCTCATGAATTCCTAGTAATCCTGGTTTTAGGGGAAAACCTATGCCTGGGGGAAAAGACAAGGAAGTTCCACCTCCTAAATCCATGCTTCTTGGGGAATCTGCCAAAGATTAACTAAATTGTCTCCATGATGACTGGCTCTCACCTGTACAGGTATGGTATTAACAAAATAAACTGATGAAGTGTTCTTAGATTACACTGACAAAAAAGGTCTGTACTAGAAATCAATAAAATCCTTCCAGCAATAAATAAAAGAATAGTTAAGCATTGCATACATTCACAGTCCTACAAACTCGTAACTCATCTGCTCTTTTTAATAACAGAAGTCCACGACCACATAAAAGAAATGCAAAGTAGCAGGTACTGTAACTTTAAAATAGCAAAGGAAGTGAACGAAATGGCAGGTCGCAAAGAGTTAACGTGGTACTTACCACCTGCATGGCAGAACTTCTTGGAGGATGTGGTTCTATGAGCAGTTGGGAAGGGGTCTGTCCAAAACTTCGTATTTGAGCTTCAACAGCCTGGAAAAGGCACAGGCAGGTTTGCATGTTAAGAGGTGCTAATTACAGGCAATAGAACCATAACTGTCACCTGAAAATGTCATTCCACACTTCTGGCTTGTTTCATGTTGAAAATCAACCCCGTGTGTTCACTGTGGGGCTAAGTGCTTGGCACTGGTACTAAGAATGAGGTAATCATTTTAGTACTGTGGATGCTATTTCCATGAGAAACTCTGCAAAACCTCATCCTGCTCAATGATATTAAACAGAAACCGGCTATTATAATCAGAAACCCTCTTTATTGGCTCCATTTTTCCTTTCTAACACTGGCTTATCCTGTTTGTATCATAACTCAGACACAAAAGTTAATTTTTTAAAAGTTTCTCTACGTATTAAGCATTCTACGTTTTATTTAAACTGCATCGCCTAGTTTCAACAGCAAGAACTGCAATGAAAGCTACAGCAAACTATTTTTTTAATTTTCATTTTTATCCAAAAAAAAAAAAAAAAGGATTCATTAAACCAACAGCAAGACTAGTATTAAATGTAACTAAAGGGGAATGTGACGATATAATACAGCATTTTTTTTTAAGTTTCACTGTATCTTCAGCAGCATGCTGTATCATTTTCTTCATAGGGCACAGGTGAAGATACCATTTAATGCTTTGCCATTTCTTAAAGTTATTTATTTTTAAATGTGTGAACTTATTTATACCTCTTGCCTATAGATGCCCAACTTGTTTTCTATGTTTCCACCTATTGGCCCACTGGTTCAAATTAAAATCATGCAGCCAAAATTCAACAAGTTATTTTTTCTCAGCCAAGCAGCTGAACTATAGCCACAGGACCATGCTAATCCTACAGAAAATCTCAAGTAATTCATTTTAGATTAATTTATTTCATTGTGAGCTAAACTAAGTAAAATTACCTTGCAGTTGCTGTCAGCTATCAGCTCACATATGGGCTGATACTTCAATTTCTCTGTGTTGCTTGGTGCATCGAGCCCTACATTCCCAAAAGTGTCTAGTAATGCTGAATACCTAAGGTGAGGCACTACTAGCAAGTCCTAAAAATCAGAAAATCAGGCCTTTCAGTAAAGTGCTATAAACGGGGCACTTGAATGGTAGAACACAAAAACACTAGCTTATTTTTAGCTTTTATAGCACGATTGTTCTTTCTCTCTGAGATTCTTCTTTTTCATGGTTCAACACTCATCTTATTCCTAAAATCAATTATTTTACTTAATAATAAAGCCTAGTACTAGGAAACACAGTCATCTCCTGTTACAGGAATAACATCAAAAGTGGAATGCACCTGAGGCCTTCAGATCACCAAAATAATAATGCTCTGAGATAGGAAATGTGCCATCCAAAACAGTACATTTGGTAGGGCTTTTGAAATACCTGAACTCATCAGAATAGGACTTCAAATTGCTCTATGGTCAGATTATAAGACTCTTGCCCATTCTGGAAAGCACCTTAATCTTCAAAGAACTGGTGAATACATAAATTTAGCAAAAGCTCGGTGTAATCTGCCATACAAATGCTGAAATTCAAGGAGTACTTTTTGAGGAACAGCAGTATCACAATTTCATGAAACACTAAAGCTCAGTAAGGCCATCAGAGCCCCCTTCCTAGTGACAAAACATCCTAAATTAAAATTCAAATCTGGGTTGTTGTGACTTGAGATATCAAGGGAATCACAATGGCATAGAATTGGAGGTCCCTTTAGACATGTGGCAATAACAAAGCAACATCTTACTGATCAGCAGCTCTACGCTACCTGTAAAAAGCTGAAGGCTTCCAGATTAAAAGATTTACCTATGTTTACTTGCAGATTAAGTGGATATTTTTACTAGCAAATTGAAATTCTGTTTTGCAATGAAAGTGATACCAGAAGAATATAAGATGCAAAATGCAGACAGTCCTGGATGCAAGCTATTCTGTGCACATTAAAATCTTTAGGGCAAACCTACAAAATCTATTTATTTCTCCATATTTCCTACATATTACTCAAAATGAATAAAATACTTTTTGAAGCACAACTCCCATGCATTTATTTTAGATAGAGCTGAAAATAGAATTGATAAGATGAGGAAATAATAAGCTTCAGATTTGTTAACTTGCTTTTACATGGACTTAGAATCAATATAGAAACTTGCATTCCCAAATGTCCCATATTCCACATTTAAAGAGAGTCAGAGTTTTGTGATACCCATTGAATCTGCTGTGTCCTTTAATTTCCAGTGCTACTTCTACAAACTATACTCACTTACATAGTGCCAGTACTAAGAAAGGGAAAATTAAGCACAGGAACGTATTAATGCAGAGCATTTCAAATACATTAATCATAACAAGAGCACATACTGATGTAGAACAAAAATCAGATGTTAAAATTGCTTCAGTCAATGAAAAATCAGTGGTCATAACACTATTTTTCAATGTGCAGACCTTGAGGAACTCACCACCATCCATTAAAAACTGGAGGAGACACAGTTATGATTCCACTGCTTACTCACACACTTGATGCTCATCATTATCAGATGAGCAGACCACACTGCAGCAGCAGAACAGCTATTCATCTCCCAGCCTGCCTTAGTGCAGAGGATAATCCCTTTGGGATCTTAAAAAGAAGTATAAAATATTCTGCTCAACCTGCAAGTAAATAGCCATTGCCTATTTTCACACAACTGGTGTTCCATCAGCACAAACTGCTGACCAATGGGACAATGTTTTTGCCAAAGCCTATCTTAGGGGACCAAAAATTCTCGATTTTCAGTCTGTATGTAACAGTCTGTTTCCACATCCATGTTTATAATCTAACTTGAGCTTGGGTTTTACAGTTTAGGCACAAACAAGTCTTCTAGACTCATTAGCTTCCATTTGGTCCTCACATACTTTAAGAGAACATGAATTTCTAGGAATACAACAGCCCACTGAAACGATCTTTCTCTTTCAGCCAATGGAAATGGGAAAATCTACATTTGGATCACATCCTACCACAGGTAAAAGTTTGATAAAACATCAGATTTGTAGAGAGTACAGGCACAGATAATGGTATCTGTATGTTCCCTTTACCACACATCTTCAGAGATCCAACAGAAATTTGCAAAACTCGAGTAAAAATCAAGGCAACAACACCTGAACAATTGTGTCTAGACATTGCAGCTGGACTTCAGCAGAAAACCTCCTTGCATTCCTTTTCATTACTAATAAAAATGTAAAGATTTTTTTCTTTAGCTTCAAGACTTCTTTATGACTTCTTCATGCTGACCAAGACACTGTACTAGCTCCCCCAAATGATTAGTTCCTTGTCACAGATTGTATTCAAAGTCTATCCAGATGTCAACAGTACATGTTCTGATGATGTCTCAGTCAGAAGGATCACATACAGAAGATGCAAGATGACCTCCCTCCATCAGCAGAAACATACGATGGTGGTGAAGCTAGAATCAATCCACATTCTCTCAATTTACATAACATGAGAAAGAGAAATATGGGGGCATTTTAGTCAACAGATGTCACTCAGACTTTTATTCAACCTATCAAAGAAAATAAGTTAGGAGCACAGAATGCTTTCCTCAGAGAGATAATTATTATCTCCTTTAAGATAAAGGAAAAGGACCTACCACTTACCAGAGAATATACAATAAAATGATCATGGGTCAAGAAGCCATCAACTTACTTTCTAAGAAATTATAGCCCAGCTTCTAACTTCATTTTCTTGAAAGATGCATTAATAGCATTAGTCAGCATTACTAAGAGACGGCCAGCCTCTTCTAATGGCAGAGGAAGGGTATGTATTCTGACATTGCTGAATCTCTTAGAAGCGTACAACTGTTTTGATTACTATAGGCACAAATATTTGGGAAATTTTCTATCTATTGGAGGCACTGTATAACTGGAAAGGAATAACCTTTGTTGAAAGATACCTTTACTTCTACAATCTCTGAAAGCATGCTGCACACCACAAAGTAAAAGATAATATCATTCAACATTTTGTTTCACTGCTTCTCAAATATCTCAGTAAAATAGCTTTCTTCCTGTTAATCCTCTACAAAAACAAAACTTTGGTAAGGCCAGAATTGTTCCAGATGCTACAACAAGAAGTAATAAAATGAAACAAGCTAACTAACTCTTTACTATAATCCACACAGTATGCATCACAAGCCACGTATTAATATGACAAACATGGTATTTCAAATGTTAATTAATTTGTAAGCACAGAAGTCATAAGCAAATTTCACAAGTTAAAATTTATCTGATTACCACAATACAGTGTTCGTAAAAAAATCTCCTGGATTATCTCCTCTTTTCTTGGGGGTTGAGAAGAGGACAGGGGGGAATAAGGAAGCAAATTAAAAGAAAATGAGTGTAAAAAGGAAAACTTGCTGTAGCTATAGTACAGCTTTTGGCTACTGCTTAACACAGATCTTTTCAGTCTCTGAACCTACCCTCTAATCTAACTGTGAAGCAAGTTAATTCAACAGTATGCAGTACCCACCAAATACGGCTGTAAATTTTTTGGGAAGGAGGGTGATGGGGAGGTTGAACATATGGATGCAGTTAAGGTAAAAACAGATGTTTGTTACTTTTCTTTGCAGCAACACTCAGAAACTAAGTCAAAATTGCTTTTTTTTCATGTTTATGTCTGAAAGAACTATAAAATTAAATATGAGGGAGGGAGGGTGGAGGGGGAACTGCAGTGAGTGTCACAGAGAAAGAATGAAACGGTCTCTAGTTTTGAACTCAAATCCTGAAATGAAGGCCTGTATAGTTAAAAAGCAAGACATACACCATTTAACTCTAGATTTAAAGACCCTTAAAAGAGACCTAACTCAGAGTGGCTTTCATCATGCATGCTCAGACACAAAGCACCAAACTGTCTAAAGTGTCTAAGAGACACCATACCCATGTTAAACTGCACCCCATAGCTTGAACGCCCAATTACAGGTTACACACTTATCGTTACAAAGAGGCTACTTTCTGTCAATGTGTCTTTACATATCTGTATGTGAGTATTTCCAGTTACCTCTCAATTATCAGCAGAATTTAAATGCCAAACATTTGAAAGCTCAGGTGAAAAAACCTCATGCATTGCAACATATATTCTTTCAGAATGTGTGTTAGGGACAGGAAAGGTTTGGGGTTCATCCTCCATCCTTATACCCATTATTTACGTCCAGAAAAAAAACAGCCCTCAGAAAAATAATTACTTTGGCTCTCTGCCGCTCCTACCTCACTTTTCAATATTCAAAAAGGTTTACACACATGTTCCTCAGTGATTTCTATTGGCTTGAGTGATACGCAATTATGATTACTTGTCTTCCCTCTCCTTCCACCCAGATGTTGCTTTGTAGCACCAGAGAACACAGACCATTTGACAGGTTTCCCCTCAGACAGCGAAGCGGAATGGCTTAGCAGCTAACCGACTAGCTCCCTTCCCCATGGGATGGCGATTAAAATCAAGCTCTGATAACAAGTGATCAGAAAGCCTCTTATGACCAGATAGTCACTTATGCTTCCATGGTATGGTTCTTAGCTCAATTCCTCACGGACTGCAGTCCGGATAACACTAGCCAGAGAACAAGCATGATTCATACCAATTAGATAAAATTGCTGAAAACAGGCTGAAGATTACAGAAGAGAAGCTTGTCGTAGTACCCTCTCCCCTTGTTTCATAACAATCCCCATTAGATCAAGATTGTGAAAAATGGGCAAAATGCTTTTCTGAAACTGGCAATGTATACACTCGCTGACTGTACACCTGCCCTGGGGATATTGCACTACACTTGACCCAGGGAAAAAATACAGCACTCAAATGTTCATATCGGAAATTCACACACTCACATCAACTGTTCTCAAAATACAAGAGGCCTAATTTCTTCATGCCAAAACAGAAAATCCTTCTTTTGTTTTGACCTCACAAATCAGACCCTTTTCATTGAATCATTCCAATTATTTATTTTATCAATTGAACTATTCACTTAATATACTGTTTTAAAGAAAACTGCCTCTCCTAGGTTTGCGATCTAACAAATGGCAGGGGAGGAAGGGAACGAGGAGGGAAGAAAGGATAAAGAAAAGAAAGATCAAGTGTTATATACTGTTCTGCAAGTATCATTAAGCACACCTACAAAACGTTTGTGATAACAGAGTGTAAAAGATTTCTCTTGTAGCCCACTAATGCTGTTACTACTTCAGCTCAAGTAGCATGGGTTCATGGCTCCAGAGCTGAAGCATGGGCAGAAATACTACTGAAAGCTGCACAGGGGGACATTACGAGTACACCAGCAAGCTGTTAGGAAGAAAAAAGTGCACAACCCTTGTCTGCAGCAGTGCATTGGGAATATGTGTAACAAAACTGAACAGGACACATCACACAATAAAATGATATAAAAATGAAGAAATGAAAGCCATCAAATATAAATGAAGCATAGATTTCTTTTTTTTTTTTTCTTTCCTTGTAGCTTCTTTGTGAGAATCACATCTTTTGTATTTATTTTAAGTTTCTTCTGTGCCTCTGTTCAAAATACTGTTGTTGCCTGGAATTTAGGTTACTAGTCCAACCACTTGCTGGTTTTTAAATCCAAACTACCACTGACACCTGGAGGTTGGGCTTTTTTTGGATTTTGTTTTTGTTATGCTTTTTGTCTTAAAGCTATTTTGAGAATCAATGTACGAGTATTTTCTCCTGCTTGTGTCGTGAAGAAGTATAGAGGGGAGCACAGAGTAGGATACCTTCCACCACGGCTTTAAAAATAAAAACACTAACCTAGCTCTTAAACTGCATCAGGAAATTTTCTGTGAGAATCAAGAAAATTAAGTCTTTTTGTCCTGACAAACCATCATGACAATTATATGGCAGTCATTAAAGTAAAACAGGAAGTAATCACAGTTTGTGAAAATATAAATAGATTCCCCCTTGGGGCCGCATAAGTTGCTCCAATCTGAATATATACATTCCAGGCATATTAAACAGAGGTCTAGCACGGCCTCACTGAAATCTCCAGTTCATGCAGCTGTCCGTCTACTGCAGCGTAATCCCAGCTGCCAATCTGAAAGAAACCAGTTAGACAGAGCAGACACAACCAACAGAAACAAATGTCACTCAATAATGTTCAGAGGCACTGGGTTCATGGATAATTTCAAACAGTATCTCTGTCTGGAGCACTGATGCGCTCACTCAAAACACCTAAATCTTTGGCTACTGGAAAGAGGCAGATAAAAAAACTAGAACTAGAAAAACAGGTCTGGAAGTACTTCAAAGAGACTGACAAAGTAAAAAGGGGAAAGAGTCTAAAAAGAAAGTTGAGACAAATTTAAAGACCTGCAAATAATGCTGGATTCAGTACAAGCAAAATCCTAAGCAGCTCTGGGGCTAATTTTTAAAAATCTAAGTGTCTCCATTTTATGTGATCACCAAAACCAAAACTGCCTAATTTCTCTGTTCACTACAGCACTGAAGTTTTCAAGAAAATAACTCATTGCTTTCATTTAAAATCAATAATTATGACATAGAAAGCAGTGGTATTGCAATATGCATTACCTGGAAGCTTCACCATTTTTGGCATTGTTCATTCACCCCTTTAAAAAGCAAAGAATAATCTTTAAAACTTGCTTCCTACATACAGTCTAGTTAGCTACTTAGCTGACTCCAAATTTTCTGATATAAAACCTTTTGCTTTGGAAGAAAGCAATTTGTTCCACTCTGTTAGCATTCCATGGAGTTTCTCCAAATTTGATACCATTTCTATTTATTCAATAAAACATTTTGATATGAGGGAGGTTAATACATCCAGCATCCAGTGATCTTAAAAACCCTTTGCATGATCACCTGTTAGAACCTGTAACAAGTGTGAACAAGAAACAAATTAACTCATTTTGCTAAGCTAAGCTAATACATATATTTAAACTAAGGCATAACAAGATCAAACTATCTGTTTTCAAAGTATGGAAAAAATATTATCTCAGAGTTTTCTACTGCAATTATATTTTTTTCATCTAAGAAAATGTAATGTTAAACTGAGGCTTCATTTTTGGACACTGATTGAGGAAAAGCATCTTCAACATGACCTCAGGTTTCTCACTCACAAAGCAGCTATTTTCAAATATAACTAACACAGATATATTTGCAGATATAATGCAGTTTGGTAAATAAATACACCATCTACAGACACAGTGGGAATATTCATGAGCTAGACACACTAGACTACAGTTTGCAAATACAATGAAAACACTCCAAACAAAAATTTTTAGTTTCCCAACTGTTGTACAAGGTATTGATTGGACTGCATAAGGAATCTGCAAATAATCTAAGGATGCTAGCAATACCAAATTAATGAAATATTTGTACACTGTTTGTCTCCATGTTTGATTCAGGCTCGATGACTTAGTCTATGAGAACTGTAGCTATTATACACTAGCATATCTCATTCTTTCCACATAGGGAAGAAAAAAAAAGATTAAAAAACAAAAAAAGGAAAAACTTTCCCTTCAAAAAAGTTGTTTTTGATAGTTTATGAACAATTCTTTTTTCCATCTCTTGTTTACCTTTTTGATTACTTGTTCTT
The DNA here is from genome assembly GCF_040182565.1 of Anser cygnoides. NCBI lineage: Eukaryota > Metazoa > Chordata > Aves > Anseriformes > Anatidae > Anser > Anser cygnoides. The sequence goes on from NC_089876.1 coordinate 46,376,862, forward strand.
CTTAAATGTTGGCCAACAAATATGTCAGCTATCTAAGGCTGACCATCCAGGCACAAATGAAAATGAAAAGAGCCCAGGGGGGTCTCAAGACCTCTCTGGCTCTGATAGATCCACAAGACAGGTCAAGCAAGAAGAGGTAAGGGAACTGACTGCACTGAAAATTTCTATCCTTTGAATTACAATCGGACTGAGAAAAAAAACACTCAGAGCCAAAGAACTTACTTGCACGAGTTACCTCTTTCCATAAAGCTTTACTATTTTTAGTCTAAGCAGTTGTTTGATTCTTATTTTGTTAATCAGGCATCTCAGTCCTACTTCAGATAACTCTAAAATATCACACTTTTTCCTCTTGGATACAAAAGTAGAAGCATCAAATAAAATTAGGATCTATTCTGTAATGAAGAGAACATTCAGGTCAGCTATTTTTCTGGATTGAAACCTAGCTGAATACTTTTATGTCAGTTTCTAAGCAATTTACTTAATACATAAGTTAAGACAAAGGGCAATAAAACCCCATTTGTCATGTCAAACTCTGGGCTAAATAGAATCAAGGAAATGCCACACCTCCCAGATATCACAGCGAACACTTGATTATATTCAGGTTGCCTGTTTACTCAAACACCACAGATAAGTCACAGTGAGAGCTGAGATGTGAGAATTCATAGGTAAATAATATGGACCAGTGGCAGTACTGGTGCTCTTGTTATTTTAATACTCCTTTTAAGCAGAAGAAAATACTCATCTTTTCCTGGGAGAATCCCAACATCTCAACAAGCTGATTTCAAGCAATAGAGGGAACTGCTCACCTACAACGGCAACTGAGGCTCTATCTTCACTATGCTATTTTTCTCCGTCTTCCATCAGATCAGCATTTGCTTGCAGTTGACAAGTCCAGCTCTCCTCAGCCATGAAATCAGTATGCTTACTTTAAATATATTCTTCTTAACTCTGGTTGCATATGATATTTTAATACTGATTTTCAATTAGAACTAGACCAAGTCTTAACATTTATTTGGCTTTTCACGCTGTTCCTGTGCTGCACAACGTCAAGCATACCATCTGTGCAACACACTTCTGGCCAGAGATGATTCAGTGATTGTTTCAACAACAGCTTGAATTTTGCCTGCATAAATTCGTTACTTACAGAATTCAACACATTTAAATTTACTGCTCTGTGACAGTATTTTATAATCACTTTATCCCACTTTTTAAAACTCATCACAGCCACAACAAAGACTGTTGCCCAACCTGCTAAAACCAGACTGATCATTTTCCCAACTATTTAGTAAATGTTAACTATGCTATAAATACAAATTGTGTTTATACTTTGTGAAAGATTCACTGCTGTCAGAGTTCTCCAGCTGAGTTAGAGCTGAAATATGCTATTAACTCCCACCATGAGCACAGCTAAAAGAGAGGCCAAAAATGCTTTCTCTGGGATAAGATATCAGATCTGCTACTGCTGTCATGAAACTGGGGTCATGTAAACTAAACATCCTTGTAGCTTCTTTTGGAAAGCACAGAAGTCTCTCAAATTGTAAATATTTAAAAATAAAATTAGACTCATAAGAGATAGGTCTAAGATGCATAAAACTTACCCAACGATATTAATCTGGGGTAACATTTAAAAGCTATTATCCATTAAATAATTTATGCCATATGCCTTAAAACAGAAAATAAAAAGAATAATTTCCTCTCTTTATATAATCAGAAGTGGCACATTGAAATAACATACCAAATGCTATGTCCAAACTGATTCTTCACAATTTCTTAATCTCCTCAGTTCATATGGAAATAAAATATCAATGGTAGAAAGAAAGGTGTCAATAGAATGGAGAAAGCTGTGCTTCCTAATGTTAAACAGACTACCTTCATATAACAAAATGGTACCTTCTTTCCAAAGGAAGAAGTATAAAACAACTGAATCATCTAAGGCTAAGTGCAAGTTACTTTGTAATGAAAGTACATGGGATAGTAATTGGATGGGTCTCACTCTCATGTTTTTCAAACTATTATTGCTAATTCTAAAATCATCAGTCTTCCTTAATTATTGCCTACAATTATCATGCCATATGATATTTTAAAATTTTTTCAGAGAATACGGTTAGGTGCTTTTTGATAAGTATGATACATAATTTTGTATACCTCCTGAAGCTGAGGGGTTCCTGTAGTAAATCAATATATTCTCCAAGTAATTTTTTGACTTCTGGCTATAATCTCTTTTCTTTAAGCTTATCTAGTGTTTATGCTAGCCACAGAGGGGTACGAGCGGAGAAAAGGACTTTTAATTATAAACTCCAAGTGGAGCCCAAATTCATGATGGTCTTCCCTTACTCTATGCTAGAGACAACAGAAATTTTTATTCTGCTGACAAAGAAAGTAATAGAATATAAATTAGTCCAAGATACAAATTATTTTCTACTTCACTCCTTCATCAGTTGCTTGTCTGAATGGCATAGAACTAATTCTATCTTAAAAAAAAAAAATGCAAAAAAACTTGGACAGCTGTTTCAAAAAGAGAGCAGAATTTGTGATAAGAAGGTGATGCAAATTCTCTCCAGAGCCGCTGGATGACATTTATCTGTGGTACTGTGACTTCTTACCTCTTCCATGCAGGCACAAAAAAACCCTTCACAGCAAATTTTATGATTGCAAGTTCAGATCAGAATAGTTTTTTTCAAGACAGAGTCAACAGAAGGTAGTAATATAGCATACTTCTGCTGGCAAATACCATATTTTCCACAGGAAAGAGATGTGATATTTACTGCTTGTCAACTAACAGCAACATCCCTTTGCAGTTAGAACCTCTTTCAGAGAGATACACAAGTACAAGGACCAGAGTTGATGACAACACTGCTAAAATGGCTTGAGGAAAAAAAGAAGTGAATGAAGGAATGGTCTCTGCAGGGATGACTTGTGCACAGATATGGCAGCAGATGTACTGGATCCCTTGCCTTGCTTCTCCAGTTGTTCCCTTCCCCCACTGGCTCCAGCTCAAACCCTCCTCTCTTGATCTGCTCCCCCCCTCCTGAGATTTGCCTTTGAATTATGCAAGCTTTGCACTCCCCAGGGTTTATCTGCCAAAAGGTAGCATGTGGCCCATGGTTTGCATTTTAGTTTAAAATTTTCGATTATAGAAGTCAGATCCTTTCAAAATACTTTACATCCTTTATTCCCATAGGCAGAAAGAATGGCAGGAAAAAATTGTTCACAGCAGTATGAGAGGATGTAAAAGTTCTACATTTTCAGTTAAAAAAAAAAAAAAGAAAAAAAAGAAAAAAAAAAGAAATAAAGTTGGAATATGGTTTTAATCAAGTAGTTTTCCTTCCTAGACGAGTGCTTCCTTCTTGTAATATATATAACCTGACTGCCTATAAAAATAAAGGTGCCAGTTGGAGCCATTTAGGAGACCTAAGGAAATTCTGCATTAACCTGAACTCCTCCACTCCTCAGTTCCTTCCACTATTATTCTGTGTGTGGCCTCTCCTGATGAGTTAGGTCACCGATATCCACACACATATCTGTGAAGATACTTCAGAAACATCACGGGCTTCTCATTACTGATGTGGTCCAGGCTTGGCAGCGTATATACTCAGAGACTGTCTTAGTGGAGAAATTGCCATGGTTTAAACACATACTATTATTTCCATATGATACCTAAGCCTGGGTAACTTGCAATATAGAAGTTTCTCCTTTTTTCAGGTTTGCAAAGAAAAATATATATTCCACTACAATTTTCAGGATTTAAAGCCCCAAACCTTGAACTTCATCGCAAGGAGAAAGCTTAAAGCATCCTTTCCAAAACCCAGAAATCTAGAATAAGATTTCTGGTTTAATACTTACTTAATAAACAGACAGTAAACCTGTGGTGTCATGCCTGCCTAAAAATACTATTAATTGTCCAGATCAGAAACTCATTCGACCTCTAACCGGGAATTTGGTGGAGAAAAGAAGAAATATTTTCTGGCAAGCTGACTGAAGGAGAAAAATAAATGCTGATTGAAGCTGCTTGGCAGTACAGAATGTTAGCGTAGGTCCTCAGGGAGATGGATTAGTAAGCAGGAAGAAGGTGAGGTTGTCAAAGGTGCATGATAAATTCATTTAGCACATAGATATAGAATGATTATGCACATAGATATACACACAAGCAGATTTTTTATTACTTTCATCTTTACTCACAAGTAAAAACAGAATAACTCACCATTGGTGATGACACTCATTAAATCTCTTTGCACGGTTATCAGTATCATACCAGAGCTGATCATATGTACCATTTCAAATTACATATACACGTGTATACAATACAAAATATGCTATTACAAAATAAATATAAGTAGGAAAGGATGCTTTACTAACCAGGAATCTTTCTACTGTTGGAATATCCTTAGACCAGCTTAAAAATAAGGCTGAAAAATGCTAAATAAAGATATTCTATTGGACCAATCTTCAAATAACACAGAATAAAACTACTACAGATAACATTCATTCTGCTGTCTGCATTTATCAGTACGTATTTTTTACACCATCAGTAGTGTTTCAAAATTCTGCATCTGCTAAGCTACTCCATTATTATGAACTCAACATCAGTGATTTCTCCCTCTCCTGTTTTCATTTTAATATGCTACACAGTTCAGCCAGTACAGAACAAATCAGAAATAAGAAACGTAGAAGTGACATAAAAAAAAAGCCATACTCAAAAGATTTGGTAACAAAATATATTAATATATTTATAGAGGTACAAAATGCCGTTCTAACTGAGACAATCCACACTTCCAGATAGATTTGTAACTACTTTGTTGTTCTTAAACTAGTGTTGTTTTTTTTTTTCAGGCTATGACACAAGGAAAAGAGATCACAGTTAAACTGATAATAGAGCTGCTCTAGAAAAATTCAAAACTATGTAAAATGTGTGTCTGGAAAGCTGCTCTTTTGATTAGTATTACTTCAATTTCTAGCTTCATCATTTCACTTCTTTAAAAAATACATGCCTTAGTAAAAAGTTACATTTATGTTATGTTGTGTGAATCATAAAAAATAAAATCAAATAATAATATAAAATATCTGAAGACATACTCTCTAACCTATATTTCCCATAGGTGTATCAAAATTAAGGATGAAGACTGAACTAATATGAATTTTTACACAATACCCAGCCTATGTTTTTTTTTGAGCTCACACTTAAACCTACCACTTCAAGAGTCCAATAAATACTATTACATTGTAAGCGTATTTCCTTATCAGTGTACAAGGAAACAGTGATAAACATTATCAATGAAATGAGAAAATGACAGGGTGAACAGTATCAACTAGTATCTGTGGGTCAATAACTGTTTCAAACCTGGTTAACACAATTTTCCTTAAAAGCCAAACATTCCAATGTATTTTTTCTTAGCTCATTGGAATGCAACAATGTGCAATGTCTGTATTTTAGCTCCAAGTGGACCAAGATGAAGTCTGCAGACTGTCTGCAGCCCAAATAACACTGACAACCAGCCATAACTTCTGCTACTAACCCAGTCCTCACGTACCTCTACATGCCCTGCATACCCCCAAGCCTTTCCACTGCCCCACTTTCCTGCCAGCCACAACCCACACTGTTGCTATGACATGACTTTCTCTACAGAGGGTGTCAAGGTGTCCCAACAGTCAGATGGCTGTATGTACAGAAAAAATAGTATTATTGAAAATAATAATCACTTACTTCTCTCGCCTTCTTTCAACAAACAATGACAAGAAACTTACCTTAGGATTAGTCTACAATTCTACAGTGAACTTCAAGCCTAACATTTGTAAATAGAAATATAATTGTTCTTTCTTTTTTAACCTGTTTGCAAATACATTTTCTGCTGGTATACATCTAGCCACACTTTTAAACAAAATTGTTAACAGCATTCATATCACTTTGTTCTCAGTGACTTAGAATATTTTACTGCAAAGTACCAGTTACATTTATTCTCTAATTGATATACTTACAGCTATTTTTAGTTCTGGTCTATTGACTGAACAGAGGAAGTAAAACCTCTCAAAAATAGCTTTTAATCACCCTCCCCACACCCTCTTTTTTTTTTTCTTTTGGAAAACAGCTGTTCAGGTGGAGGAGGGAGTTGTTTTCAAGCCCACAGTAACATTAAGATATTTTATCAAATAGATTTTTCTCAATGGTGATGAGCCTGAGTAAAAGACACAATCTTTCCACAGTTCAAATATTTACTTTTGCTTATCAAAAATACAGGACAAGTTAGTATTAATTTGATAGCAAGCTAAATAAAAATAATGGAAGCTACAAAACTATAGAGTGCTTGATATGCACTCCATATGCAGGATTGCATTAAAAGACAATTGTTAAAACTGTGGAATTTAATTCAAAAGTGCAAACCAAGATTGCCCACAGTCTTCTTCCATTAAGATCCTGCATTAGTGAGAAGAACGACTGCCCTCAGAGCAAATAAAGCAGTCCTTGAACATTTATTCTCATACTGGTGTGGCTGAATCTAGGTGCATAAAGTTTAAGAACAACTTGCGTGCTTGTTCTACTTTTGCATGCTGTGATGACTGGTTCAGGCACCTTGCATTTGTCTGGCCTGTAGCCAAACCACAAGAGAAAGCAAAGATTTGAGCATTCACTGGTAGACCTAAACAATGTGGAGTCTTTACACTTTCAACAGTACCAAAGGTTAACAAAGATTTTGCTTTTCTAGATTTGAAGTACAAACTTACCTCTCTCAATACAGGATCTGTTATTGAACTTAAATTAACAGCTCCTTCATAAGTCAAATAGTAGAATACATTCAGGGACCTAGCAGCCTCTGGCCCTTGCTGTTTGTAGCCAAAAATCAGATCAATCCACTGATGAAGCTGGCAGGAAACAAACTCACTTTCTAATGCCTGTAAAAAAAAACACACAAAGTATATAAACTTGAGTTTGACAGATAGTCATCATTTCTTAGTAGCAGAAGCATATTTTGAATAGCATACAAAATTATCTTAACAAGTCTCACTACAAAATTGATAACAATAGTCTAAAATTATAGTTTTTTAAAAAAAAAGGCCCTGCAAGAGATGACGGGGTCTCCTGACTAACCCTACTCTACTTCCCGCTCACTGTAAGATCTTGCTGTTTACACTATAATAGTGGGAATAAGAGCAAAGCAGTACGTGGAAAGCATTTATGCATTTATAGGCAGACAGGCTAAGTTTTCATGAACTCTCAAAATACAGTTGTGTTTTTTCTATGTGTGATCTTCACAATGAATAATAACAGCATGTTAATCTGATTGTGACAGACGGACAGAAGACTGACAGATCCAGGAAAACTCAACTAACTAGGAGTGTCAGGGTACAAAATATTTAAATGCTGAAATATCAGCCTGCTAATACTTTTATGCATTTCTTGTATATGTCTCTTAGATAAGCCTTTACAGAAATGGTATTAGGATGCTGAATGATAAAGCCACTTTCCTGAAGATGTTATCCAGTTACAAACCAATCCCCCAAACAAAAGCATCTAAACCGTAATGAATCTCTCCATAACGGTATTAGAAATAGTACAAATATATTAAAAGATGACTTAAAAATCATTGTAATCTAAAGAGTTAATTCACCTAGGTTAAATTGCTAGCAGAATTTGTTTTCACTATTTCACACAGAGGATTCAATATCTTTTTTATTTTAATGAGTAGATGAAACAATGCAACAGAGTCTGATAATCTCTTCATCTAAAGAAACTAATAGCATTTTCCTTGTAAAGGAAATTCCTAATTTTGAGCAGAGGAAGTTAAAATTAATCTGAAAACCAAGGAAATCACTCTGCAAGTTGCACACAAAAATGATGGGTTTGTTTCATTAACTGATGCCTGAAAACAACATTTAAATTGACACATAAAAACAGCAATTGTCTTAATTTGTGTGGTGCACACCACACAAAAGCTCTAAATATGTTCAAATTAGAGCAAGCTGCTTGATTGTCACTGCAGCCTCGTGTCATATTAATGCATGACAAACATTAAACCATACACTTAAATGGCAATTTATATCATTTAAATGTTTACTGCCACGCCAGATCATCACTCATTTAAATGTGACTTTCTGACAGCTAATTTCAGTTAATTTTCCTCGATTCACTTAATTAGAACTTTCAATCAAGAAAAGACCTGTACGTATCTCCTACTTCATATCATTCTTTTTTTATTATTGTTTTTTATTAGGATTCCCAGCTATTGAACTGCTGAAAGCATTCTTTAAAATGAATTACCACAAAGGATAGTAACTCTTCGGATGATCATATGGAAATACCCTATAACATATATGCTTAGACAGGATGTTTCATGCTTTTTTTAATTTATTTTTCTTTGTTTGTTTGTTTTTAAATTAAAAAAATGTTTAGACACAGACACACAATTAAAACTATAAAAAACCACATGCAGACCAATTAAAAATTAATGATTTCAAAATTGTTTAATAAGATAAAACCAGTCAGGAGTCTCATGAGTGTCCATAATACTACAATGTGCAGCCATAAAATCCTACAGGGCTCAGCAAATGACAATGATAGGAATTAATTTTCTTGCTATCCTGCTAAAATTTTTTAACCCTAGAACATACTTACTGTTATCATTACAACTATTTAGTGTCAGGAAAAAATAGTTTTAAGGACCTGTGACTTTTTTTTTTTTTTAATATCTATGTTTAGTATGTGCAGAGGTTGTTCCTTTTTCCTTTTCCTCAAAAGCTAGATTTGTAATGGGTTGTACTACACTCACAAAGCACCTGGTCATGAATAACTAAAGGAATATCATTCTGCAATCTCCACAGATTAACAGACACCTAAATCTGACTTTTCCTAAAAAAGCAGAACCAAAACACACTCTTTGCCTTTTCCTGGAATGGTTTGTAGCCATCCGGGAAGTACTTTTCTTTTTCAAGTTTACAAATAATTTACACTTGTAATTTAAACAGATTCAAAACTAGACCATTCTCTTTTATTTCTTTTTTCCATATTAGGCCATTTTAGACCATCTTCCTCATTTGCCAAATCACAGCTACAACGGCTAAACAAAAAATGACTACAGTCAACATCAATACCCAGGGCCCTGAAGGACAGACCAAATATAGCACACAAATTCAGACGATAAATAAGCTTGCCTGTCATTTCAGATACACAGTTAAGCTGTTGGTTGCAGGGAGGTGCTTATTCTATAACCCCACTGATAGAGGAACAATAGTTAGCAGACTGTACACTGATTAAAAAATAAAGCAAATTTTCAAGGAAAACAACACAAGGTACCAGAGTGTGATGTGCATTATAAGCACACTGGTATATACAATTTAAGAGGGGCACTGCTTAAAAAAAAATCTGAAAAGTGAAAAAGTTCCAACGTGCATAAAGTACTAAAAAGGAGTTCTTTAAAAACTTTTTACTGTTAGCATTTGCCTCTTGCAAAACTAAACCAAGGGTATAGAATGCTAAGCATTTAGGATTACTTAAGCGTCTAGGACAGACAGTGCTCATTAAGGCTCTAGTTAAATATGGCATGTAGCTATGGGATCCTAGTATCCTTCCCAGGCTGCTCTTAAAGCTACCCAATCAATTGCCAGCACTCCCACTGCAGGCTGAGTACATCATTTACACCCACTGCATGCTCACGGTAAAACATGTAAAACAAGAAAATCCTCTAAAATGTCCAGCCTAACACAGTAATATTCAGTCCTATTGAGTTATTGTAAAATAAATCAGTGCCTAATGCCCAATTGTTAAGGAGCAAATAAGACCATGAAAAGACTGTCACGTGAAGCCCCACACAAATTGTCAATTCTGTCCACAGGGACTCGTATTAACTTTGACAAACTGTCTTGGGGTTGATATCTGTTTCTTTAATGAGATCTATTAGGCAGAGACTAAAACACTTGAGATACGCTAAAAAGTACAGTATACAGATGTCAAACACAAACACCTATTAGTAACTTTCATTTCTCCATTCCCAAGGTAGAAACGCTTCAGAAACATTGAAACACTGAAGCTTTGATCTTATCAGGAAATGTTTGTTTATTCATAAATATTTTTCAGATGTACAATCTGATATCACTAAGTGTAACTAAAATTACTTCTTTGAGAACAACTCTGAAATGCTTTATTTTGTGCGCATCTTTTTATGCCCTGTTTTCTGAAAGGAATGAATGGAGAATAATCTGCTGAAGACTATCAGTGCAACATCGATACAAACAATCTAGCAAAACACAATCAGAGCGATGGAAATACAAAACTAGCACATTAGAAAAGATTTCCCCCCCTCCCTTTTTTTTGAATAGAAATACTCTGACCATTTATTATGATATATTTTCCCAAAAAATGTTATACCTCTGGAATCAAAATTTGTACCTGTAAAGTAACTAACACAGGCCTTTGCTCTCTACTTTTCTTTCTCTTTTATTTCTGTTCGCCTGTAAGGACATACAGCATATGAAATTATGTCTGTTAAAAATGAATATATATTTGAGATTGGGATGTGCCAATGCTGAAATCAGATGGAAGTATTAACTGTATTTCTTTGCACTAGACAGAGACAGCAAAGAAGTCCTACCTATACGAAATGTTTTACGTAATTAAAATTAAAGTAGAAACTTTTGATTAGACAACAAAACTGTTTCTCCAACATGAATAATCTTTCCTATTCATGCAATTATAAAAAATCCAGGAAAATATTACTTTGGCTAGTAAGAAATTACCAATCTCAAGTACAAATAATTGCCTATTATCTCAAAGGGGCTAAGTATTTTAATTTCTCTTTGAAGTAAGGAATCTCCTTTGTAATACTTAAAATAATAGACTTTTTAAAAGAAAACACACTACATTTGAAAAATATTAATGTATGAACAGAAAAGCAGGATTTAGGATTTCACACATTTTTAGCACAAACATAATTTTGATGTGAAAAATTCTCTTCCTGAGTAACCACAAAGCACCCACGTAACAGAAGTACGAGGTAACTACTTCAAAGTCTTTAAGTATGTATTCTGGCTTGGAAGTATGTCTGTGCACATACTTTTGAAAAAAAAAAAAAAAAAAACAAACCTAACATTGGTTTGCACATATTGCATGTGCAGACTTTCAGACACTAGCTGGTAATGCTGCCTTAACATTGATATATGACCTTTGTAAGTTACAACGAAGAAGGCTGGCTTTTTCAGCCTAATTAGAACTGTTTCAAATTTTCCTGCTAAATATATGATAGAAAGTCCTTTCAACTTTTTTTTTTTATTATTATTATTCTAGAGTTTCTTTCCATGTCAACTTTGTTCCAATCAAAATATGTTTTGAATTAAATGATTTTGATTCAATATGTGGATCACATTTCACTTCTAAGATTTAAAGTCCAAAAAGGAAAAGTTTAGGCTGTTCAAACAAAGCAAAAGCAGCCACTTTGCGGAAAGCTATTCACATTTACCAAGACTGACAAATTGTTTGTGTGCACCATTAGGTCTAGTTTCTGCAATAGTTGCCAGATTTCCTGTCCTCCTAATAACACAGTAACTCTTTAAGTGCTGGCTTTATCTTTTGAGGTTGCTCAGTGACCACTAGTATTCAGAAGTAAGCTACCAACTACACTTTCACCAGAAACACTATTTGATCACTTGGGTATACAGCTGAGGAGAAAAAAAAAAAAAGAAAAAAGAGTATAAAAATCTACTAGAAAGATACTGAATTCCAGCCTGCCTTGAAGATATCAGGAGGAGGAGGAAGAGGACAGCAGACATACTAAGGAGAAAACTCAGAGTTTTGCATGAGGTAATGCAAATTTCAAAAGGATGAAACAGACACAAAGCTTTTTACATGATCGCTGGTTTCTGAATTGCTGCTACATAACTGTTCCAAGCGGATTGTTACAACTATACTACACAGAGTTTTATTTACTGTATTTTGCAATTTGTATTAAAAATTAAATACTTTAGACAGACAGCACTTATTTTACATCTTAAGTTACATGAACATTCTCATTGCCTTTAATTTGTGTTCCCTTTATTTTAAAATACTGCCCAGAAGTGAACTGCCAATGCATTCTTCATTAGTGTTACAACCAAAGTTAGCATTTTATTTTGTTTCTGTTACGGGTCACCAATACCATGATAAAATAGAAAAAAAGAACTCTGGAAAATACCATCTTAATAAATAGTTTTAACTCATGTTTTATACAAGACTGATCTTAAAGAACAAAGAGTATCAAAACCTGAGAAGGTCATACTTAAGAGACCTCTGGAAGATAAACTTCTCTTCCTGTGCTCCCTCTAGTTCTCTGTATTTATCAATAAGGTACTAAGTAATGACAACAGAGAATTTCTGTGTAATAGTGTAACTGAATGAAAAAGCATTTTCTGGTGAGATACATTCTGCATAAACAGTATGTAAACAATGAAAAATATTTTGCAATCTAATGACTCAAGATCTCACTTGAATTTATGTAATTATTACCAAAACAAGAGTGAATTAGCAGAATGTTTACCTAAAAATCTTGAGTATGTCTTTGGGCAATTTCTATAGTCAGCCCCCAACTGTCATTTTGTAGTTGAAAACAGACAAGTCAGACAGCTGTTATATATTTCATAAAATGAAAGCTACTTTTCCTTTGAAATTTGGCTTTAACCTCAACTGAAATGTCTATCACTACGTGCAGGAATAAAAGATTTAACTGAATATGAAAACTTGCCCTGAAGCATTCTTAGCTGTTCTTCTGTTAAGGACAGTGATCACCCTTAAAAAATATATTTCTTAGTATATGCAATTGGCTAAGCATACCCACGATAACCTGCAAATTTGAGAGCAATATTTTAAGGCAAAATTGCTGCAATTTACCACAACCAGTATATAGATAAACTGACCAAATGCTGCATTTCTACTGTTAAGTTTCAAAGTTTAGACATCTATCTCAAAGTGTCAACAGTGGAAACATTTACACAATTGCTTAACTTTACTCATGAGCAACTTCACGGCCTTCATATTAGAACAATTTAGAAGGGCAAAGTGAAGCCTCCTGCCAGGCTTGTAGGATCTCTTATGTTATCCGTTGTAAGAAGAAACAAGCATATGGCTATTAGAACATTTGGAGAGCCAAACTTAAAAACAAGATTCAAAAGATGACACTACAGTGTAAAGAAACCAAAAGCAGATTAAAGAAAGCCAACATGCGTGCCAAAAGCAGTGCAGTTATAACGTCACACTGAATAAGTGCTGATTTGCTCACATTACATGTCATCGGTATACCTTTTTCCCTGAGCATGTCCACTGGTACTTGACAGTTAATGAACTATAAATTCACATGCTGGCTTACCTCACTTGTTCACATATTCCAGCAGTGATGGTTGTGACAATACTACCTTCCCCACCAAAAGAAAGAGTGGGCAAAACCTGTCTCAGCCAACTGGCTCCGTAAGAAAACAGATGCTTTTCAAAAGGCATACCAGCAATGACCCCTTCCTAATAGCTGGATTTCCTCTCAGCCAGAAGACTCAGAAGACTTGTGATAGGAACAAAAAAGGATCATGAGGACTTTATTAAACTCCCCTACATGAAAAATAATATATAAAAGCCATAATTAATTACAGTCGTAGAATCACACAGCTATTATTCATAAGCATGATAACACTGATACATATGGGGCTTGCATTTGTCCTTCTCTAGAGATACACAGAAAATCTAAACACAACTGGTTAGATAACTATAAGCATTTCTTGCTAGAAATATGGCTAAAAGCAAGTATTTGTAACAGCAGGAAGTGCTGGTGATTTCCACCATTTCCACCTCTTCCCAGCCCTGAATTTTTTTCCATGCTTAAAATGCCTGCTACATTGTTGGAGGATTCTCTTCCTCGGAAAATATCAGCAACGTCCAAAGCCCAAGACAGGCTGGATGAGGATCCCTTTTGAAAATCCTCACATACAGCACCAAAAGGAGGCAGGAAGCTCCCTCCTCCCTGAAAATCAGTAATTCCTCTCAGTTCCTCCAGCACTTGCCTGCACGAAGACTGACAGCCTGGATCTGGAACCTATTACCCATGGAAGCACAGACTGTTAACCACACAGCTGACAGTTGGCTCAGTCAAATTAGTTTAAATGAAGTTTTGTATTAAAAAACCAAACAACAAAATCCCCCAAGATATGACTACATTTCACAGTGCAGTGTTGGGTACTGACAGAGCTGACTGAGCTGGCAGCAGGGCTGTGCCATCAGGTTAGCACAGCATGCTGCCAAGCTAACACAACCTTTCTCTCAGGTTAATGCAGGTACATGGCTTCCAACACTTCAGCTACCTCGCATACCCCTAACCAGAGGTCTTCTGTATGGCATCTCCTTGTGCCTTGTCACCACGAACACAGTTGCTTCCAAATGTCAAGTATTAGCCAAAGGCAAACTGAAAGGTCAGAGTACTGCACACTTCCAAAGGGGCATTTGTCATAGCAAACAGAGAGAGATTCGCCTTTTCATGTTACAGATTCTTTCTCGGTAACAGAGAGGTGCAAAACACACACTACAAAACATTAAACCATGTCATATTTGCTTGCCTTTCAGGCTGAACAAACATCTGCTTTTTCACTGAAGACAGAAACAGATGAAACTGAAATTCAGAAAAGTGTTATGGCCAGAGTACGCTTACCCAGTGTTAGGGCTTTAGCTTACTTTTTCTAAATGAATATATAGCTTGCATAATTGTTATGTAATGGATGGTGAAACTTAGTGAATACAGCGAAGGTCATGAAGTTATAGAAAATGTCTAAAACATGAACAGAACTCGTGTGATCAAAATGCAGAAAAGGTTTATATCAGCACAGACAAAACTACACTTGAAACAGCTTTCATGTTATGTATTAGGCTGTGCGCTACAGGTTTTGATCTCACTTAATCCTCAAATTAAAGTTTAAGCCTACACATACTGTCTGATTAACAACAGCACAATACGTTTCACACTGGGAGACACTGGTGATTTTTCACTATGTATTTTGCATCTAAATGTGCTCATACATTTTTCCCTTCTGATTTACTCTGTAATCCCTAGAAGTCAATTGTTGCTTTATTTTTGCGCTCTGTTTCAACAGCTTGCAGCATTTATACTGTGCTTTGATGTGTCAGCTGTATATGCAATTCACAAGAACTGTGATGATCAACAAGTATTAGTATGCATGTAAGAAGAGACAGAAATGCTTGCAAACACATGGTCTTCAGATCACTGCAAATAGCACAAGCAAACATCTTAGAAGAGTTGTAGAGACTAATCTAATTTGTCTTTGAAGCCAGTTCTGGGAAAAAATGTTCTCGAAAAATTTGTTTAAGATTAGGAAATAGTACGACAAAAGGTCAAGGAATTTAAAATTTAAAACACAGTTTAGATGCAAGTCAGGCAGACAACCCATTTCAATCTTGTCATTTGACTTCTCAGAATAGGAAGTGTTCAAGAGCTTTTGGAGAACAGATTTGCAAAGGCAATTAGGGTACCACTTCTGAATAAATCAAACAGTTACAAAATGGGAAACAGCACTATATCATCACATGGCACAAATGTGTAATCCACTACGGGACTAACGCATAGATAAGCACAGGTTTTGCTTCCTTGCAATGATTATCAACAGTCAAATTGTCAAATTCTGATCTTTTAGAAAGATGTTCTCTGTGGTTGCTTAGGATGACAATAATACAAGGTATGTTTGGCAAAGACACTGCACTTATCAGAGTTGGCATTTAACTAGAATGACACAGGAGAAACATTACTTAAACAGGACAGAGAAAGAGAGAATTTGTGCAGTAAAGACATTATCAGTACAAGATTCTACAGTTCTCAAAGCTTTTCTGCTGTTCAAACCAGATTTTTGTTCAGCACAAGAAATACAAGAGAAGGGACTGTTGGAAGGACTGGCTCTTCCCTCTCTCCCCTCACACCACAGCTTCTACATTCAGCATTTAAGAAAAAATGCCGATTGGTGGAAGATACTATTTGGAAAATGACATGCTCTTTGCAAACTTGCCCAAACACAGCAGGTTCTCATTTAACATCTAGTTCTGGTAAATTTGCTAAGCAAGCTACCAGGAAGCCTAGATCCAGATGAGCTGGTGCTCAAGGGCAGATCACCTTATATCAAACCCTCTGGTACAAGCACTTCCAGTCTTCAGATTAAGGAGGACCCTGTCCCGGGCTTGACCGTGAGCCACACCATGTCCCAGTGGATCCCCTCAGCTGTCTCCCACTCCTTGGGAGTAGTTTGGCTACTGCTGGAATTTGTAGCAGAAAAAAGAGCTCCTAGGGGTCAGGTTCAAAGCTTGAAAGAAATCAAACTGAAAATGGGTCATATTTGTAAATTACTTTTTACATTTCCCTTCCTTAGGAAATGTGAAATCTAGCTTTTCTTATTCTAATTTAATCATGTGTTGCACATAGAGTTTCAACCAGTTTCAGATATAATGCTTTCTTGTGGGTAGTTTAATTTCTTCTAGGTTGTATTCCTTTCTATCACCTAAACAGCTTCCATTTTTCACTAAGACAGCTGTACACAAAAAGAGTAGTGATATATTGAGTATAGTGAGCATGCTCAGGAAATCAAGGCGTAAACACCTCCAAGTGCAACAGACATTCTGTAGCCGGCTGAGAGCAAACTTTTCATAACCTTTATATTACTCTGCCATGAACCGTGTTAGTGGGAAGGGAGCAGGAGATGAATACTATTAATGTTTGGAGGTTACACGCTGAAAAAGCATGTGGCCCATTATTAACATTAGAATGAATTAAATTTTTCTAGTTATAAGTTAAATAAGATTCTAGAAAAAAATAGAATTTTCTCTTGTATCAATAATATAATTATTTCCTTCATAGAAATTGGCTTACAAAAACATAAAAATAAAATAAAACTATACTGCAATAAACTAGTATTTAACTCCTATCTTCCAATTAATTTTGTAGTTCAGAGGTTGAACTCCCAGAGACAAGTCTACCCTTTCGTCTTTACATAGGAAACCATAAAGCAACTGATCTATATAGCATTGCTACCCAGCATGGAAAAAGACAAAAGGTTTAAAAAAAAATTTTTTTTTTAAATCACCAATGTTTTTAAGCAGCAATGACCAAATTACAAGGTTTTAATCAACTGACATTCTACTAAAACTACTTACTCTGACTCTGGGTAATGCTCATACCTGATCTATTTTGAATAAAGCCCCATACCTCTGACATGCAAGCTTTATCAGCCTGAGTAAGATAAGCTTGAGGATAACATCAAGTCCGTGTCTTAAAGTCAGTGCTGCTCAGAACCAGGACTGAGTGCTTCATCCACTCTGGGGCTGCTGAAGGGAAGCAGGAGGTTTCCCAAGCTCCTCACCCTTACAACCATAACATAGAGATACGGCAAGTGTTTGAGATACCTCATCCAATACGTGTACTGTCAGTCTGTATTTCACCTACAGGCACAGCATAAGGGAAATTAACACTGTTTTTCAAAAGTATGCCTGTATGTTCAATTCTACCCTTTATTTTGGAGGACAAGTTGCTGTTGCTTTTCTTTTTCTTTTCTTTTTTCCTTTTTTTTTTTTCCTTTTTAATGCCAGATGTATGCCAAATAGCAAAGAAACCTTGTTGCAATATTGTTGGGGGGAAATAAAAAAAGTTAAAAAAAATAAAAAGGAAAAGAAGCATTAAGTTTGCCATCAGTCAGGTTCAGGAGAGGCCAGCAACTCGCCTGCCAGGGGCCAAGACCACTCGTGCTCTTTGGTGTGGGCAGGAATCTCCTCAGGGGGAGCTGGGACCTGGCCAGGGCAGGGTGCTCCCGCACCCACACCCACGGAAGGATGTCACGGGGGGATTTCTGCACGAAAAAGCCCCATTTCCACACATTGGGCAAAGCACTCGCGTTTCAAGGGAGCGGCGGCATTGACAGATTTGCAACCCAGTGCTCATCCCAGCTTTCTCCATGCGGGCTCACTCGCTTCTGCCGGGCGAGCAAAAGGCAAGCGGGCAGGCAAGGGTTACCGGGTGCCGAGAGAGGGGAGCGGGGAGTGGGGGCAGCCCGAGCCAGGCGGGGAGAAGCCTCACTAATGAGCCTCGAGGACCCCGCAGTGGCTTTCAAACCATGCCACCCCACACCAGGGGGCTGCTGGCCATACCGAGAGGGCGATTGGAATAAATGACTGGAGTCATTAACTCTGATTTGAAGCCACCTGACTGGAAAGAGAGGCGAGGAGCTGTTTAGCTGATGGGCTGGTGGTAGAAAAAGGAAGCTTTCCTTTACTCTCGTGTTTGTATGTGGTAAAAGAGCTCGTCCTTTCAAATAGGTATTTGGTGGCGCTAATGAAAAGCAGCTTTCATTCAAGGGCCTCCCCATTCATTTGGAAAGGAGGAGAAAATAAAAGCTTCAAAGTAGAACTAATTTACTTCGTCCAGCCCCCATCTTGGGGAGCCTGGCCGTTGCATTAACCCCAGAGCAAAATATGGGTAAAAAACCTGCTTCAGAATGCTTTTCTCTTCGCATATGAAGCTTCTATACTTTGGGGATACCTGCGTGTTGGTTTTTGGTTTGGGTTTTGCTGTGTGTGTTGTTTATTTCATCATTATTATTATTTTTAATGACAAATACCAGGGCCTTCGGAAAGGAATCCGGCCTCACGTTTGCTGTTTTCCGTGCCCACGCTGCCAAACGCTGAAAGCCTGAAGGCGGCCCCTTCCCTCCAGCGGTGGGAGCTCCGTGTTTTGCGCTACCGAGATCTGCAACAACGGCACGCTTTGGGGAGCAGGGCTGGCAATCTCCAGCAGCCCTTAGGCAGTGAACATATTCACTGCACACTAGCTTTCTCTGCCACGCTACTTCGCCACTTCATTTTACAAAGCGGAATTACAAAGAGTGAGGGCATTACTACCTGCTGTTTTACAAGCAATCAGCAATTCATTGTACCACTGTTGTCCTGTACCTGCTGAGTAAATGCTTGAAAAAAGTTCCACTAACTGCCCGGTAACAACTACAGTATGGTAGCAAAAGCAATTCACCAAATGTTTATACTGAGCCTCTGATTTATTTGACAGCTTTACACCTTCAAGACATGATATAATTAAATGTTTTGACAGTGAAACAAAAATTGTATAAATTAGAAAGTCGTTAAAGAAGTACAGTATCTAAAATTATAATGTAGCATAGGTATAAAATACTGTTTCTGAAATGCCCCTATAAAGTAGAAAGAAAAAGTATTTAAGTTTTAACGCATGAATTTTTATCCACAAACCTTCTGCTACTGTGTTAAATTATTACACATAGAAACAATTCTTCACTTAATCACTGTGTGAACTCAGTTCATAAAGATTAAAAATGCAATTCTATGGTATTTTTAAAAAGGCAATTAAATCATGACTTAAGCAAAAATAGTGGACCTAAAATATTAAGGGACTTTTTAAACATTCAAACAAAATACTAAACCGTATCTTGATTTATTGTGTCAATTTTTGTTATTTCAATTGTTTCAAAATATAAATCAACAGCTGCCATGATGGCTTAGGGGACAAATAATGCACTATGATGTTAATCCTACCCCTCCAAGGCACTCTAGTTGAAGCCTCAGACAACCCTTTGTGCTTATGTAGACCAGAGAGATGCAAGCTGGCACTTCTTATCGGAGAGAAGAGGGCACACAATGCACAAGGAATGCTGAATATGGGGGACCGAAATTAAAAAAATAAATAAATAAATAAATAAATAAAATAAACAGCAGCTGATCACTTCTGTGTTCATAGGACAACCACAGATAACGGCGAGAACCACTGTCCATGTTCAAAATGAAAATAAGAATGTCAAAAATGAAATCCTAAAACTGAAACAAATGTCCCTAAACTGTGTTTGATCACTCTGAGGTCAGTTTGTATCTTTAAAAAACAGTTTCATTATCATTTTTGGTAGTATGTGTATAAAACGTGGCCTTATTGCTAGACTTAAAAGCTAATTGTTTAAACATTGTATAATTATATAACCATTATTTAAACATTAAAGCCTTTAAGCAACTACGCTAAAACATGTAGAATCAACTTTGTAATGCAGCTGAAGAGCACTGTTGTTCTAAAGGAAACTGTAATCCAGCAAAAGGTAACAATGACCAGTTGTTTATAAAAACCACTGAAATGTTTGGGAACTAGTTCACATTCTCATGCTGTGTTTATGTTTCCATTTATCATCCTTCTCCCTAAGAAGATAGCTCAGAAGGAAGAAAGAGTAGAGAACAAAATTTTGTTTAAATTACACACGCAGACGTCAGGTAATTTAACAAATCGAGACAAAAAAGGGATGCCTGTGTATAGCTAAAATCATTATTGCATTAAATCATTTTCTCCTCTCCCTTTCTCTAAGGAACCCATCCTTGCTGCACAGTTTATATTTATTTTGTATATTCAGCTTTGCCAAGAACTTCTAGCCTGCAAGCTAAGAAAAGGAACCAGAAATAGCATCAAAATGTAAGAGCATACTATCTATAAATGTTACTGCAGTCTTATTAATTAAAGAACAGATCTGATCTTTGCTTAGAGTGTGTATCTTAATAATTGATTCTACTCTTTTCACACTTTTATTCCATTGTATTGTAACTAAATACAACACAGTATTACATTATGCCCATAGGAAATAAACTGGAGGTGATAGGACAATTTTCAGGATTGGTACAGTGGGCAAAGGGAAAACAGTTATTCATCAAACCCTTCATTAGGAGGACTATACGACTTGGTTACTTATGACTGCAGTGGATTGTATTTCTGAATAGAAATCTCTTTTTTGCCTTCCACTCATAAATTACCGAAGCCACATACATTTCCGTAATGATGTATGTGATAACACGGAGAGACTGTTTTTCCTTATGCCTTCGTGGAAGAAGATTCAGGAAGTGATAATTTTGTTTAATTACACTTTTTGGATTCAATGCCAGATTCAGTTACATGCCACGCCTGCTGCCCTCAAACCACAGTGGGTTTTGGAATAAGTGATTACAAAAGCTGTGAGGATCAAAGTAAAAACAGCTAGGGCTCCTTAGAAAGAACTGCACTTCAGTCTTACTCTCCTGTTCATTATTGTCACAGGTAATACACAGGTAATGCAACTAAAGAGTTACATTTGAAAAATGTTATGTTT
This sequence comes from Anser cygnoides, assembly GCF_040182565.1. Taxonomy (NCBI): domain Eukaryota; kingdom Metazoa; phylum Chordata; class Aves; order Anseriformes; family Anatidae; genus Anser; species Anser cygnoides. The sequence goes on from NC_089876.1 coordinate 46,397,985, forward strand.
TGTTGTTGTTGTTTCTTTGTTTGTTTTCCATAACAAGCTAATAAGAGAATTCTTAAGATGTAAGGATTAGCTAGGGTATGTTTGCTTCTTACAAAAGGATCCAAAGTAAAATGAACTTCTCTCTCAAACTGGTTTTACTGAGTTTCTCCTGTATTTCATTCAGGGACTTGCACAAAGGACAAGGAGTGCTGGTTGAATATATCAGCCTTAATGCAGAATATTACAAATATTTATTAATGCAATACTAGCAGCCATTTATTAATTGCCCAGCTTACAATGCACTTATTCCTCCAAAGACTCCCCCTCCCCAGGATGTCAGTAAATTCAAGTGAACATTTTATAATTAAACAAAACATCAAAGTAGTGGACATACATGCAGCCACCCCATACAGGTGGACTTTGTATGAGATGTAGTAATACAGTGTGTTCTACTGCCTCTCTTGGCATGCATACACACATACAAAAATCTGTTTGGAAACATTAGTCTATTGCCTCTTCCCACATAAAAATAAATAAATAAATAAATAAATAGTGAAAATTATTCATTGTAAAATTTAGATTAAAAACAAAACAAAGCAAAAGAACCAAACCAACTAAGCACCACCAACAGCAACAACAAACAATAAAACCCCTCCCTTTCTCTCTCCAAACAAACTTCTGTTACAGTAATACTAAGAGTCTATTCCAGGGATCGGGTGACATGGAAGTACACATACAGAATAACTCCATCTTAGAAATCTTTTAGACAAAGTTGGGATTCGCTGTTTGAGCTGATGCATGCAATCAGCTAGTCAGTAACTTGTCCTATCCACAACAATTTTGATGTTTGAATGTGTTTTGAATGTGTTTTCATTCTCCAAATGAAAGCATACAGGATGCTTGACTGGAACCATCATAGGCTACATTCAGTATTCCCCTGCTTACAAAAACTAAAAATCCAGTTAAATTTGCTCTGCGTACATGTACATACATGGAGGAATCTTGAAACTCTGCTTAACTGATTATCCTGTTAACTGGTTCTGAAACAGTAATAAAGGAAAACCTTCATTGACTTTATATAATAGCTTTGTCATTGAGATGAAAGAATTTATTTATTGTGTAATTTAAGGTAATTCATGCCTTAAATTCTTGTAAATTGGCTAAGTTTATCCCAAATTTTATGGGAACAAAAATGCTCCCCAATTTCCTTGCATGAAGGCAAACCATAAAATGACCAGAGCCTTTCCACAGAGTACAAGCATGACTCAGAAAGAGGCCTGCATATTTCTACATTTTATTCTTTTGTAACTAAACTGGTCTTTATTAATCATTTAATTGTGACAACATTGATATTATTTTATTCACGAAATGATTTTGGAAAATTTCAACCTCTACATAAGAACAAAACATACCAAATTTCCGCATGGCTTAACTCATAGGGAAATTAAAACTCGAAATACTGACTTCAAAACTCAAAATAAACTGCACTGTTAATGGAAACAACACAGAGAGATTCTGCTACACAAAGCCTTTCTCAAATTTTAAAGCATTAAAATAAATCCCCTGTCCAAGATTTTCTTTAAAAAAATAGCTAAATAGCTACTTTGAAAATTAACAGGATTAATCACAAAAATCTGAGAATCAATACTGTAACAACTAAAACGACAAATGCAGACATTTCAAAAAGTTCTACTGCATGTTTTGTTGTAAATTCATTTCAGATTGAGCAAGCTACAGTATCCTTATGTTTACATAGTAAATATATACAAAATATAGTGCAAAATTTACAACTTCAGTATCTCCTTTAAAAATCACATTCATTTTTATAAAATCCTTAAGCACATAGTCACAGGAGCTCCTCACATAACACAGTAAATGCCACAGAAGGCTTTACATATTTATGTCACTCATGCACTGTACACACACTACATATAAACCATGTAGTTTTCTTTTATACAAAAACACAACAGACATTATAAAGATTTAGCGTAGCAATACAGAAAATAAGGAAAACGTGCTAAGATTTATTAGCCAATTAAATGCATAATTACTGATTTATCCCTCAAATTACACATGAAAAGCCCTATTGTGGTGAGCTGACATGAAATTTTTAGTGTATGATTATTGGCAACACTGAACACTTTGACAGCGAATGTTCAGCTTAGTGTACCCACAAACATACACACACTTGCAGATAGGAGGATAAAAACTTCAGAGCTGCAAAAATACTAGTGTATATGTGGGAAAAATCATGCTTATCCAGACATGATGACAGTTAAAATTGTATGGATTCTTGTTTGACATAACTATGTCTGTTTCTTCCCCGAACTTAAAGTTGAGAAGTTGATAAAATATTTTCCTGAACTTTGCAAACCTAGAAATACTAAAATGTAAAAAGTTGTTAAAAACTGTGCTATTTTTTTCTTAGGTATTGCAGTTATCTTATTTGTCCTGAGCAGAGGATATGTAAGAAATTCAATATTATATTATATGCACAAAAGGAGAAACGAAAGCATTTCTAGAAAAAAAATCCCCCTTAAAAGCTTGTGATTCAGCTATGGACAGAAACTTCATCAGCTGTCTTGTGTTTCAGTGTTTGCTTTCCAGTCATTTGCCTGTCATGAGATGATACATTACAATGTAATGTTTAGTATTTAGTTCTGTACAAAACTCGCGCAGGCATTAAGAAACCACACAGCAAAAAGCCTTGAAATGGGCCAAGGAGTAGGAAATTTCAGAATTACAATGACCAGAAAGCTGCCTAACCGTGTAAATCCAGCAGAACAAGGTATGCTGTATCAGGCACAAGTCCTGGGCAGTAGCTGTGACTGTGCTGCAGACACAGTGCAGGAGGGAAAAGGGAAGAACAGAAGACAGCGACCCTCGCTCCTTCAGACAGTCAGTCAGATCAAGGCGATGAGGAGGACAGAGAGGGGCTGAGCTGCCAGCCCCCATAAGCCACAATTCGTTCTTTACTGTTATGGAAGAGTTGAGAGTTGAAAATCACTATTGAAAATTTTGGACCTCAAAAGATGGTATTACTATTATTTGCCTAGGAAGTTTTGGGGCTTCAGAATTCCAAGTTTCAACCACAAATTTAGAGAATTCCTTTAGAAAGTAATAAATGACAAAACCTAGATGCATGCAAACTAATAATTTCAAAAACAACACCTTAAGGAAAAACACAAATAATTAGAAAATTTAAAATGAGAAAGCCTGTTTTTTGTTTTGTTTTGGAGATGAAAAATATAAAAACCTCAAAGAAAGGATTTACTGGAAACTACAAGTAAAAAGTGATTGTAGACTAACTTCTCTATATAACCTTCTACGTAAAACAGTGGGAGGCTCATGTTATATTGGGTGAGACATATACTAACGAACATTTTCAAAGGCCTGACAGCTGCTGGTCCATTCAAGTGAAACAAGCTGTTTAATATACCCACTAAAATTCACATAATTAATAAAGATATGAAAACAAGCAACTAGATTTACATAAGCCTTAATCTCAGCATACACAGGGGCATTAAACAGAAATATTAACAATGATTAAAATTCAAAAATTTGTTTCTGTTATAAAAGACTTCATTATTTCTATAGCAAGCCTTTTCTTTTTTAATACCTAATTCCCAACAACTTGCTCTCTAGACAAGCTTGGACTTTGGCAAAACGAAAACAAAACCATGCCATACACTCATTTTTTTCCAACTGCACAAAATAATCCTACATTCCTCTGGTTAGATGTATCATGACTAATACACGTAAGGAGGAAAAATACTGTAAGAAACTAAGTATAATTCACACACAAAACAAAAATATCCAGAGTACCCATCTTAAAAGTAAAAAAAATTAACAATCAAAAATACAAGAAAGGAATATTCGAGTACTGGTACAAACCCAGTTGTAAAATTCATGGGAATCATTTGCTGATTTAAAGCTTGTTTGGTCAGTTCAGCTTATGCAGGAACCACAATAGCTTCAAATACTGAATTCAGATTTGATTTTTAACTCTTCCCTAACAAAATAAGCCTTAAGTGCTACGTTCCCTGTCAATTCATCTGTCTGTCCATCCTTCCTTTAGTAACACAGAAATCTCTAGCTTATTTCAGACTGGCAAGATAGGCAGGAGTCTCAAAGACAACGCCACTGGCACAGGGTTTGTTTTGTTTTTGCCTTTTCTTTTTTTTTTCCCATGGCTGTATCCCCTTAGTCAGCCACATCATTAGCAGCAACAGAGCTTCTGAGTAGCCACCAAATGTGGTGGCACTTCTCCTGTCGCAGTGTCCCTAGGAATATCTGGGAGAAGCTGGACTTCTTCCTAAGAGACCAAGGGTAGGAAATTAAGGAGACATGTACGTAGAAAATCAGGTTTCCACAGACCCAGTGCTCATTGAAAAACTGGTTACTTTTCCCAAGTAAGTGCTTAAAGATGAACTTTGGTAATGAAACAGATGTTATGGAAGAAGTTATAATAATAATTTTCAATTCTATTTCAAGAAAATTGTGAGATAATGCTGGAGATCTTCAGAACACAAGGAGAAAGCCCTTTTAAAGTTGCTTACAAAAACCTATATACCTGTTTCTTTAGTATTTAATCACACAAAATAATTTTTAGTGTCTTTTAAAATGTACTTTATACAGGCGTCCATTATTCTGACTTATAAAATTGAACGTAAATTAAGTTCAACGCAAGAAATTACATGCAAGTGTTAATACCTGAGTTAGCAAAATACACTGACATATTTTATAGCTTACTGTGTATAACAGCTTTCACCTTCCTAACTAGCTACATAAACTGAAAATGTGCAATATTTTTAATTAAGTGAAACGAATACGGCCACAGATGCTAAACTCGTAGACTTTTAAAATAAAACACAACAATTGAAAGATCTTTGCTAGGTAAAACTAAACAACAGAAAAATCTGTACATGTTCCTTCAAACACTGAGCAAAAATCAACTTTCTCTCTCTGTATTCTCCCAACCCACATATGTCACTTCAAATTCCAAATCCAGATTTTGGAGAGAACATGCATGTTTTTCAGACTGCTACAGTATGCTATGAAGCTACTGTTCCTACGTATACTTAATATGAACCAGTCCCTGAAACACTAACTGAACATAAATTAAAAATGTTGTCATTAATTTTATTTCACTCTGGAATCTCCATTACTAAGAACAATGGGGCGCAAAACAGAAATCCACTATACATTCGTACGTTGCTTTGTGAAATTTGGCATCCATCAGTGTCATATAAAACACATTAAAAAAGCAGCACTACCAGTTTTAGCACAAATATTTAAAGCAGTTCAGTATAAACTTTATGTCCAAATAAAGTCTACTAATATCCAGCAAGCAGTGGTGCAGCTGCATTAGCTCATGTAATGTTTCACACATGGAAACCAAGATGCAAGATTACCTCATTTATGGTAACACTCATAAACTACACAGTACACAGTAAACATGTCTACCCAGCAAATTAAAATATCACTGCACTATGCAGCAGCTGAAGCTATCCAGAACCTGTTTATAATCCAATAGAAACAGAAATTTGTCTTCAGTTCTAGAAACAGGGGGGAGGGGGGAAATCAAAGTCTAAGTAAAATAAACTGCGCTGCAAGTGTCACTTGCCCCAAGACTTCCTGCTTCCCACAAAAGACATGCACCCATTCTGGAGATCAAAGGTCAGAGCTTTACAATAGAATACATTGTAAATAGGTTTAAAATAATTGAATACAACTGCAAACCAAGGACTCATTTATAGCTTGCTGGGAAAAAAGTATAGCTGTTTTAAGTCATTCCAGTATATGAACTGAAACCTGCATTATAAAACTGCATCTGCTTCAAAACTACCAGATCACCACCTGCATACCAGTTGGATTTGGTCATTCCACAGCCATCTAAATAATGAAATGCCTTGGAGTAAATTATATGCCACCACTGTTTTGATTATCCTTCACAACGTCTGGAGAAGCACTAAAAATGGCCATACCTGCCACTGAAAGGCGGGGGGCTCTGCAGTTTTCCTAGTACCTGAATCCCGTCCCCAGAAAAGCAATGACCGCTTACTCTGTGAGGGTAAGCATTAATGCGAGCGCTGTAAATATTCACCTGCGAGATAAGCTGTTTCTCATGCTGTACTAATCAAACCGAGTTTACTTCTTGCAGAGATGTCTAGTGCCCCGGTGCCTGTCACGACGGCTGGCTCACCGGGGAGGATAGCACACTGCTCCTTCCCAGTCTGCTGGCTTACAAGGTCCAGGTTTCCGTGCCCCAAACAAATCAACAGCTATCCTGTGTCCGGAGGCACTGCCAACACGTGGAACCAGCACACTCTCCTGTCAGGTACGCGAGTACGAGATCTGCAGCAGGCTTCCCTGCAAATAGGGATGTACTTAGCAGCCATTTCTATCTCCCTCCTCTTTGGCTTTTTTTTTTTTTTAAATCAATCTCAACACTTGCTAAAGGAGCAAAGATACCAAACACAGACACAACCACATATTTCTGTCCAATTTGATAAGCCCCTTTTTATTCAGTAACAGAAAAACCCTCGCTTCTGAGATGAAACAGCTCAAAAATAGGTTGGAAAATGAATGTATTAAAAATAGCACAACACATGCCTTATAATTTATTATAGCTATTTTTACAGACCACAGACTCATTCGCAATTTACAATTAGCACTATTTTTCAACCAGAGCAAGCAACTATGTCATACAGGTCTACATTCGGTATCAACAAGGAAAATCTTTAGAATTATTACGGTTAATAAAAGCTCCTGTAGCTCTTTACATGTCTAAAACCCTGCGCAAGTTTTCATGGGATAATCCTCTGAAAACAAACTACCGCCTGAAAGTTATGTTTACTGGGGCTGATCTGGCATGGAATCTGTCCCATATTAGTAAAGCTCAAATATCCTCCTTAAGGGCATAATAAATTTGGAGGAATGTTTGGATTTGTTAATATATTTGCTATGTCACCGGGATAAAGGCAGGAAATCATTCTATGATATTTACTTATCTCTGCTGTTAACCTCAGTTACCTCTATTAGACTAGCAATTACACCGCTACAAAACCATAATCACTAGTCACAGCAAAAAGACGGTTCATCACAAGACTGAATTGATGCTCATTTTAACAATGACACGCGAACAATTAACTACTGCCACTTCCTTAAATCAGTGGTTTTCAACCTGTGGTTTGCAGTTGCCTTTGGTCTATGGACTACTTCTAAGAGACCACAAAGGGTAATTAAGGCAAGTCGGTTGGCTTACTGTCTGCTGGCTTAAATTCACCATACAGGAAAATGAACCTTCAATGGAACATTTCACAGGGTCCCAGAGAAAAAAAAAAATTAAAAAAAAAGCTGAAAGTCACTGTCACAGGTCTTTTCTTATGCAGCAGAAAGAGACCTTGGAATTTTTACAAGGGTTTTGAGCTCTCAACTGCAGTAGGTGAATAATTTTCCCAACAAAACTTTTGTCTGAAAAATTCAGGAATTCCAGGTTAATGTGACTTCTTATGGAACGTTCACCTTTGTAGGTAGGGTCTGGCAGATTCATTATCTTTTTTCAGTTCATCTGTTCTGGCAGTGTTTCTGGCTCTTAATAGAAGCCTACAGAATATTTCTACACAATAAAATAATTTCACCTAAGAAAATACAAACTGACAGTGTAAGTCACAGGAAGTAACCTCTTTTGCCTTACTGCATGTTACTTATTTTGAGTGATAAATTTATAGATTTTCCTTGGAAAAATCAAAATCCTTTCTGTAGATTACTATCCACTCTCATCTAAACATCATCATCATCATCAAAACAAGCATCCACTCTCACCTAAAAGGAATTTCTGCTTTCTCTTGAAATTTCTGAAAACATATAGCTAATTCTTTCTCATCCTCCTCTGTTAAAACAAATCAACCCAACCTCACATAGACTGCAAGGAAAAAAAAAAAAAAATCCACCTACCATATTTATGTAAGTTTTCTTGTACACCTAGCCTGTTATGGAAAAAGGGCAAGTATACTGAAAATTTCACCTTAATTTAAGACCAAGACATAGGAAATGTCATATATAAGAAAAAATATGACTTCAAAACCCTCAGAAATATATCTTTGTCCATTTTTGGCACTGTACTCTATTAGCATGTTGGTCTTCAGCACAATCTTACCATCCCATATCATTTCACGGAATGCCAAATAATCATACTGGACATAGATAAACAAATCCGTATCTTCATGAAAACCAACAATAAGTAATATTAAAAATCCAGAGTCCACTTATTTGTATCATGTAAAGACTGCTAAGATCTCTTCCACATGGTGACCTCATAAAACAATAGAGCAGAGTTTCATCTCTCTTCTTTTCCATCAAGAGAGTGATTATGTTCTTCTTAAAGATATTTAAAAGACTTTTGTGTTAAAATAACTAAACTTTTCCTGGAAAGCTGGATTTCATTCTTCCTACAGGACTGTCAACTAATTCTAAGTTAACTACATTAACCTTTTTGCAAGTACTCATTACTGAAACAATCTATATTTTGGGGATATATGAATTGATTCATAGGTTTCTCAAACAGTTCATGATTATTTTCACTGTATTTCATGCTAAGGATAAGATTTGTTTAGGTTTTATCTGTAATAATAACTGCCTTGTCACCCTACTCATCCCTGATACCCTAATTGAGTACAAACACAGCTATTTGTTGGACTGAACGGTAAAGCATATGAGAACTGCCCCAAATTTAACACATCTCATCTTTTCTTTCAGAACTTACAGGATGCTTAATGCTCTCAAAAATGTCACCTCCCGACACTTTCAAAATAGACACCCACAATCAGTAGGTGTGAGATAGATCAACATTAGCTTCCTCTTCAGGTAGAAAATGGGCATTAGACAACTTCCTCATTAAGGATCACGTAAAGGTAAACTTATTAATGTTTGTGGATAATGCAGACACTACAGCAGTGAGTATTAAAGAAAAGACCAGGTACAGGGTTCAAACAGTGTTCAGTAAAAGGGGCTCAAGGATATATATATGACAGGATGGAGAGAAAAAATACTGACATTATGTAAGCCCCGTTCATCTTGTAGACTGAACACAGCCTGAAGAAAAATAAAAGCAGGTGATCATTTAGCTAGAGGCTATGTGTTTAAGCATAAGGGAAATGAATAATGGAATACAGGTATTTTGTTTTTCAAGTACTCTAAGTCCATAAACTTATTCCATAAAAGCTATAGAGAGAAAAAAAAAAAGCACCACTTTAGTTATAAGGCATAAAGAACATGTCTATGCAATCTGCAGTTGATTTCTAAACTCATTAAAAAACACAAAGCAGTAGGTGGTGTAGTATCATAGCTCTGAAAGAATTCACAACCACAATACACTTTCTTAAAATGTTTTCCTGTTGCTGACTTTGTGGAAAGGCCCTTCAGCTACCACAGCAAACAACTGAATGATGTGAATTCAAACATGTAATGAATGTAAGGTCACCACATGACTGCTAAGCATTCATGACCTCAAATTAAGAGGTATTACCCTCTATCTACTAATCCTTGGGTCACAAATGTACAGCCTAGTCCAAGAACATTAAAAATTCCTGAAATTTGCTTACACTCCACTGCTTGAAAGATAGAAAGTTAACATGCATGAAGTGATCAGGTAAGTGAAAAGGGCGGTTCTGTTCTCAAGCAGCATATTAAAAATGCCATGTGTTTCAGTCACCTTTTCTGTTAATGAAGTCCGCTATGATTTTTATCTTAAGGTATTATAGACATCTTCTGAAAAATAAGAATTTTCTGAAATTAAGAGAATCTTCTGAAAATAAGAGTTTCACAGATCCTAACATTTCAGTTCCAAAATGGAATTTTAAGGGACAAAGAAAAAAGAGGCTACATTCATCTTACTAGTAATGCAATGATAAGGTACTACCTATATAATCGGACTGGGATCTACAAATGATACTCTATATTTTGGCAGGGTTGCTGCACTTTTTAAACTCTGCCAGGCTTTATTTTTATCACTTTTAGCACATGTAGGACATTTAAGGGCCTGTAACAGTCACTCTGTTAATAAGATTAGAAAAAGATTTTTACTAAGAATAATCCCAGCCTTTTATACCATTGTGATATATTTTACGTCCAAAATTTGTTAAAATTTAACAGGAGCATTTACGTTTCCCATAACTGCTACAAAAATACACATTTTTGAAAAGTTCAGGAATTGGTCCTTTGTGGAGACCAAAGGAGTTCTGTTAATATTCTAGCTGAGATCAGTTTTCATTACAAACTTCACACCTAATAAATGAACCTAAGATTTCAGGAAGATATCAACTAGATTTTATTTTAGGTTCCTGAAGTGGGATCTTCATGTAATCACTGGAGACTGCTGCCTTGATTTATCCACCCCTTCTGTATCCTGTCATTTTTGTATTTACATACAATAACAAAAAAGCTCCAAAAGAATTGAACAGATCTGGCAATCTTTTCATTCCTCAGTGTAGTTTCTCACTAGCTTCTTGTGAAATTCTCTGCTTGTACCACCATTTTCAGTCACTAAGCTTCCCTCTCACTACTCATGTGCCACCACCTTCTCTAGGTGTTTTGCAGAAAATGATCTTTGGACTTGAAACTGCAGTACTTCTTTGCAGTTCGTAACTGACCTGTGGCAAATTCTGGAGGCTATCTTGGCTGTATTTTTTGCTCACTTATCTCTCACTTCTCATAACATTGTAAATCTCATTATAAGAGGAGCAGGAAAAAGAAGAATCTTTCAGTCAAGGATGTATAATTAGAGAAAGCTTCCAGCTCTAGGAAACCTCAAGGCTCACTTGACAGAATACCAATGTAAAAAATTTTTGTAACTTCCTCCTACATTGGGACTTACTCCTGTTAGGGAAGTGAGAAAACTGACATATAACAGAGGTGGCCATCTGGCAGACCAGGGCAAGACTCCGCTTGCCAGGCAATCTAATCTGATCCTCTAGCATGCTTGCTTGTCACCAGATCAACCAAACTGGGGATAATGCTGTATATATGCTCCAACAGAAAGATGTCCAGATCAAACCAAAGTCAGCAGAATTTACAGTATCAGATATGAAACTGAGCTAATGTGACTGTATTGATCTAGCTGGAAAATAAAACAAAAATAAAAAGATTCCTGAGCACTTGGAATTTACTCATTTCAAGAGCACAGCCCAGCTCACAGCCATTTTCTATATAACCACAATATCAGAGTGGTAGGTAGAAACAACACAAGTCAGCGTGCTATTACACCTTGGGTACAAGGGCTTGCAAATGGGTCATAATCAGGTTAGATGACATGTCCCATGGGAGAAATCTCAACTCAAAGTGAAATTTCCCATTAAGTGGTCATCTGTGGTTATTACAATAAAATATGAACCTCTCTATTCGGAAAAGAAGCATCCAAAGCCAAAAGAATTAATCTGAAAATTGTTCTCTTCTAAAATTACTCTAAACCACTAATGCATACAGGGCAAACTGCAACTGGGACAGAGTTCAATAAATGTGTAGAGAAAGAGAGAGAAGCACAGTCTGCTGAAAAACTGAGAATGGCTCAGATCTGTCCATACTAGCAGTAAAACCAGGCTTAAAAGAGACTGTATGTGAGTTATGTTTGTATGCAGCCTTGGAATGGATTTTAATCATGGCTTAATTCCGGTGTAGATACAGCCCAAGGGCATGCCTGCATGATGTGCTTGCATCAGTCTGAAGGCAGGATATTGACAGTTCAGACGTCCAAGTCCACTGCAGTATGGATAGTTCATGTGTTTTTAGTATCTTTAAGAGAGGTTTAATAAATTAACTGACTATAAATAAGATAGCCCTATCAAAAAAAATGCAGCAAAATTTAATTCTTGGCTTATTTACATTAGTTAAGGCAAAATGTATTCAAAACCTTCTATTAAAAAAAGTTATTATGTGATTTACTATGAAAAGCAGAGAACGCTCCAGCAACACTTGGAGCATGCTCTCACCATCTTCCACTCCTAATCCTCATTACAAAGTTCTTATTCTGCCTCAGAAAGCAGATGGCAAGAGATAATGTCAGTAGCAATTAGGGGCTTCACTGCCCTTAAGGACTCTTCTGATTTATAGGTGTAGGAAAATTTTCACAGATTTTTAGAAACAGGATACTTTTCACCATTTTCTTTTAGGTATACTCTTTGGAACATTCCCAAAAACATGACACAATGTCTCAGGTTTGGTTTTGTTTGTTTGTTTTCTTTTTAAACAATGGAGAATGTTGTATTTTTAATTACTTAAAAATAATGTCATTGTAAATGAAATGTCCAACACTACTTTCATTATTCACATTGGGAAACTCGAAGCACTTGAGTTTAGCAGTATTTGTAATCAACTTCCTCTAAACTACTTGCATGCTGCTGAACCTTTCATGTTTTTATGAACCCAATGCAACTTTCACTGCAAACAACTAACTTGGATCAGATCCAAAATTTCTTCTTAAACAGTGGCTTGGAGAAACAGGGTAAATCCTGCCAACTTAGACAAGGACAAACACAAAGAAACTCACAGAGAGCATTATCTCACTTTATCTGTACAGAATTTTGTCTGCTTATGACCTCTTTGAATGTCAATTACATTGTTGCTATTACAAATATCTTTAATCTTGCTTTACAAGCTGTTGCTCTTTATTAGCAATACTATTCTACCTAAATAAAATCCAAAGAGGAAATAAAGCTTCAGAATGGAAAGAAACAAAAAATAAATCCTGAGGGATAGATAGATTTCATATTATTACTATATTGGAGATTCATTTTCAAACTTTAATATTTAGGATGGAGGAAAAATTACTTCCAAAAAGAAATAAGCCAGGCTAGTTTGGTTCTAGAGCCTTCTCTGAGTTAACCTGAACTTTATCCTTCTATGGGGACACTGTGCAATATCCTCCTACAAAGCAGCTGCACTAGTGGAAGATATACCTGCCCTCTGTTGCTCATTAAAGCTCCCCTCTGCCAGAAGCTGCTGCTATTCAGATTTGCTCCAGACACTAACAAATGAGGGCTTTCTAGCATATTTTGGTCTAACTGAACCAAGCTAGACAGCTAAAACATTTTTCAACTGTTAAACTTACCATGGAAAGGGTCAGGTAAGCACAAGCACAGGTGTAAGAAATTCTACTGGAAATTTGTTTTTCCACAGTTTTCTACTGTAGAGGGAACTTTCATGCTTCAAAAGCAGAAACATTACAGTGGTTTGAATTGCAGAGTATACAGTATCCATAGCTATGCAAGACTGAATTAAGGAAATTAAAACCAGTCTTTTACTTGATTTGGTTCTGTAGTTGACTATATACCTAGCAAACATTACAAATGCAGCTCAAGAGATCAGGAAGAAAGTACCTAAAGGGGTGCCTAGCAGCTAGCATATACACCCTGTTAATAAGGATTGAGAGTAAAAATTGCAGCATAAGAGATATGTGTTTTCTCAAATTACTTCCAAAAACAAACACACACTGAAAAAGAAATTCAGCGTCCTTGCTTACTTAAGGGCAGACCAACCACCTGACCAAAGGAACAGACTGCCCAGTACATTAATTACTCAGGTGAGCATGACCTTGATTGCCAAAAGCCTGCATTTGTTTTGCTAAATACATCCTCCTACATGACTGATGGGCTATAGACTGGCCTCTCCTTAAACCAAAAGGGCTATACCTGAACTTCAGATTAAAGGGTAACAACTGGCAGATGTGAGGAACATCTAGCAGGACGCTGATGTTGAGCAGATGGGCTAGAGTGCAGCAGCCTTTTCCATCAGTTTCCACCCACTGCTTTTGCAAAAGCGCATAATCATCATGAGCCTGACATTACACTTCCTCGCGCAGCAGTATGATACCCCCTGCAGAGCGCTGTGCTGCTGTAGTTAAACTCATACCAGAAACACGGCTGACTGGAGCTTGCCTAGCTCTGCAAGTCTGCGCTGCTGACTGGAGTTTCTTGAGATACTGACTTTGGCAGAGAGAACAGTTAAAGAAGTTTCCATTTCAAAATGTTTGTACTCGCACGGCATTGCAGCTGATCATGCCAATGCCTGTGCTAATGCGACTGCCAGTAGAACAATATTGTAAAAAAGATCACTAAAATAATAATCCAGGTTAGGGGGAAAAAAAATCATCTCAGTGATCTAGTTTGTAGTACAACCTCACAAATGCTTGTTCCTGACTGAAGACACAGATGGGGAAATGTGGTGAGGGACAGGAAGGAGGACTTTGCTTAGCTGCATGCCCTGTAAATCCTGTCTTGTGGAAGTGTGTCTTCAGACTCCTATCTGTAGAGGCTGAGGGCCTGTTGTACAGGGCTTAAGTAGCATTTAACGATACTGTTAAGAAAAAGATACTTCTATTTATTGGAGCAAGAAGAGGTGAGTACTGTTTCTGTCATGAAATGCTCATATATTCCTGTAGGGCTTCTTAGCCACTGAACATAAGATCTTGTGTCTCAACTTGCATGTTTTGTACCGCCTAATAAAATAGATAATCTTTTTATTTTTATAAAAGTCCACAGTTCTTTTCTGGTTCCTATTGTTCCCCTTAATGTTCCTGAGTTTAATTGCATACTCTCTGAAAAATATTACCTTGTAGCAAGATTTTATTTTTCACGAACAACCTTTACATCCTTATGTTATAAAATAGAGAATGTCATTTCCTGATGCACCTTCTCAGCACCGTTCATTATTTTCTATGCTTTTCCTTATTCTCCTCTCTTCTAGGGAGGATAAACTTTCTTCATTTGAGAATATTTCCTGCCTCTATATCATTTGTCATAAGCTTTCTCCATACCCCAGATGGTTTTAGCAACATTACTGTTCCCCAACCCAGGCTTGCAAAAAGTGGAGCCTTGCCAGAGAAAGGCACTGAAAGCAAAGCCCCTGATGACTTTTTTTGTATCCTTCCACATAGGGCACAGATGGCCATGTTTTCTCGACCCTCCCCTACTTCAGCTGAAGGCCACAAATTCTCAGTTTATTTCTCCACAGCTCCACATTCGTGAATGTTAACAGAATCTCCCATTCTTTTCTAATACCTACATTGGAAATTTCTGTACATTTTGAATAATCACAAATCCTTTATTTCAAACAAAGCACCCATCAAATTCAAATTTACCAGGATATTTGCACATATGGTCTATAAACAGACTTCCAGATAACACTGAAAAAAAGACGCAACAGCATATCAATCCTACCAGGTCTCTCACCAGTACATTCTGTCCTGTGGAAATCCTGACCGTCAGTATTTCACCTTGCAGGCAAAATAAGTTTGGATATTTCTTTGCAAAGCAACTTCCAATCACAGACTGTAACTCTTACTAAATCAAGTAAGAAACTGCTATAATTTTCAAACTTTTTTCCCTTCCCTATACTGAGCTCCTGATGCCATTTTTCCAAGTTAATCAAAATTCCTGATATGTTTTCAAGAGAATACCTTACAACACCGTTTGCAGGAAGTGCCCGGCAACAGCATTAGGAGAACAGACAAATGGGAAGACAGACGGATTTAGTGAACACCTGTTAAATGGGGCAATGGCTCCAACACAATTGTTTCCCACTTCATTTCACACAGTAATAACGTTAATGTCCTCCATGGACTCACTTTTAAACACCAGTTCTACACCATCAAACAACAGAAGAGTTGAAAGCAAATTTAATTGTCTAGACTGCTTCCAAACAACTTTTTTTGGATAAAAGTGAATTTACCCACCTTAGTTTTCCCTTTTTTTTTTTCCTTTTTTAAACTGTGTATGCTCAAACTGGTATTGTTTAGCATTTTGTAATCTTTCTCAATTGCGTATCACTCTCCTCCATGTTTTAATATTTATCTTGGCTATAATAGAATCTTTTCCTCTATTAAAAATCAGCATCTCATCACTCTCTTGAATGTCCCTAATTTTAGTTTACAGGTTTTCTCTTGACTCTTCTATATGATTCCTGGCTCTTTTTACTATTTAACTGCTCGTTTTTCCCTCATTCAAAATATTTGTACTGATATTTGTACTGATATTCTACTCAGTTTTTCTCTTGCTTAGTTTCTCGTGTTTAGTCTCAGACTTTCCCTAACACAGATGCATTACTGATCATTATTTAGCATCACAATGATTTAGCAAGTAATTTAAAGGATTTTTAAAATGTTTTGTTTTGTGGGTTTGTTTTTTTTTTTCAATGTAAGAGAATTATGCCAGAATTACTTAACACCTTGAACGATGAAGACTGGCAAATTTTGACACCAGCTTCTTTAGATTTTTTTTTTTTTTTTTTTTTTTTCTATTATAGTAAAGGCAGATAGACTCCAAGGGAAAATCACACTCCAAGATTTCATTAATCCACCTTTTTTTTCAGAAAGACAGGCATCTATTAGACTTTCAAAAATGATTTCAATGTAAGCACATGCTTTTTTTTTTTTTTTTATTTTACTCTGCTTACAATCTTGAAGTCCAGAGTGTAGTTGTAGTTTCTATAAAGTAACTTGTAGGCAGAGTTTAAAAAGAGGGCAAAAACTGCAAAGATATAGTGAAGAGATTATTATGGAAAAAACATTTTACAAACTCTACTTTCCCTCTTATTTGCAATTTGAATTGGCTATAACTGAGATCAATGCTTTTGCTAACAAATGATGATGTCCTACCTAGATTACTATTTTCATTGAAAAGGTAAAAGTGTCTTTATATCACTACAGTTTTGCTTTTTACTATACATTAACTTTGTCCTACAGATACACCTTTTCAATGTTTTCCCATCATATACTATCCAAACCCCACCTTCCAATATTAGCATATTTTGATGTGTGTTAAATCAAAACTGAACGATTTCAGCATTCTTAAAACAAGTTCTATTCAAAAGCATGTCTGAAGTTCACTTTTCATTACCTCCCTCATGTTCTTGGAGACTATATTTGACTTTCTTTGAATAGTAATTTCCTTTACAAATTAAATCAATAAAAAAATCTTATTTGAAAATTAGTAAAAACAATATTCCAACAGAACTGGATTTAAATAGACATGAATTTCTGGCCATATTTCTTAGACAGCATGTCAATAAAGATGTTATTCTTATACACAGAGAGTCAATATAACGTACAATTGTACACACGGAAAAATTAGTCTACTTTTGATCATTCCCAGATTTTCAGAATATTTTCTGGTAGCCCATACATCATATTCCTTCAGAAATATTTCTTCTCTACTTTTCAAAAATACCTTATATTGAATGATCCTTCTATTCTTCCTTTAGAATACCCACAGATTAGTTTTTCACTTGCACTGGTTTCACATAAGTGCGGTTCTGTTGGCATTACTAATGCTAAGCTAGACTTATCTTCAGATGAGATCCGAATAAGGTACTTAATAAGTAATCAGGGTCTACTTACCCTACCTTTCTATGATAATAATCAGATCTGTACATGATATAATTAAATCAAAACTGCTTAAAATTATCCATTATTTCTTGATTCTAGCCTACACACAGGTATTTCTGTATGGAAGACATCAAAGGTCTTTTAAGTAATTCTAACAGTGCAAAAAATCCTGCAGTGACATATACAGATTACAGAATTGTTATACATGTAGCTGGGTCAGTAAGAAATGAGTGTAATAGGTATATTATCACAATTAAGTGAATACACCACTTAGGTCAGGTGTAAAACAAACAGGTGTAAGCCAGTTTTGTTATGGACAAATTTAAAGGAATCGCTGGACAATGACCAGAAATTCATGCTCCATTCATAGGAGCATTGCTAGAGGAAAGAAGGAATACTGATGTTTAAATTTACACTCCATCCTACATTTCTTTAAATGTTTAAGAGACTTTCTGCCAGTTAAGTACTTACATGGCGCAGCCCCTGTGCTTCCCAATACTATGGTAATGCCTAGTTTCTGTACACAAGAAAAAACTGTGTCAAATAATATCAAATTTGTAAATGTACTGAGTTCAATATGCCAGCAGGCTAGGCTAGATGTCTCACACCCTGGCTCCACTCAAGAGTAATATTTCTGACAACTTTCTGAATTAGATTGTTAAGTTTCTGAGATTTCTATGAATGTAAATCTTTATTTTGCCTGATACAAGGAATCTTATCTCCTGCACAAAACTTTTCTTCATAGACACAGCCTGAACGCAAGATAAAATAAACGTAGCACAGTGTTTTAACATACATTGTCAAGTTGCATTTAAATATATTTAATTTAAATGCATTACGCACACATATAAAATGTCTGTATGTGGCATAGAAATACAACTATTTGTCAAGAAGACCAAAGTTACAGATGACTTTCCAAACTACTTTTCCTATTATAAATCTACGAAATTTTTTTAAACAAATTAAAATGCTTCTAGAGTTGACAGATATCCTCCTTTCAGAGACTATTGTATTGTATAAATCTTACATTGCATATGGATGTAGATTCCACAGAAAAGCCACAAGAAATCACCAAACATCAGAAATACAAATGGGTGTAACACTTCAATAACGTATGCATTCAACGAAGTGAAGAGTTTCAAAAAACTAGTAGCAAAGCTCTTCTTTTTCACCATGATCCATCACCTCTCTTCTGAGCAAACAGACATCCAAAATGCCAACAATCACCTGGAAGAGCTCAAGTGATGAGTTCACAGAGCTACTCTTTTTCCTCTCTTCTGCTGTATGCTCAAATTCTGTAAACATTTCATACCAGCTCGTATTGCCAGAAGCACCCTCCTCACCCAGTGTAAACAGACCAACCTGCATTCTAGCGTTTTAAGATTACACCCAATCCTGCTTAAACCAGAATTTCAAAGTATGTTTTGCACAAATAGCAGCTCTGATGCTTCTAGTTAACCCAGTTTCCATTTTAGCCTTCTTCTTTTCTTTCTGACATATGTAACTAGTAATCTTTATCAACAATATGCTACCAGTCATCTAGCAATCTATTACTAGTAACCTGCACTCATGTGCCTTAATTCACACTGTTCATAACCACATGATTTTCTACAGCACTTGCTATAGAACTTACACCTTACACACCTGTAAATACACTGCTGTGGAAATAGGAAAAATACCATCAAGAGACTTTTCCAAGGGAACACAAAAATCCAGTATGTTCCAAGTTGCAGGCACTGTTTTTTCTCATCTTTATTGGACTAATAGCAATAGTTTTAATAGATTGCAAGTAGCATAATGGTTTTGAAACCAGCCTGGTTTTTTACATCATTTCACTTTCCATGGAAAGGAGAGAAGACTCTCTGAAAAACTGCAGTTCTGAGTATTTTTGGTGTGCTAGCTGGCAGGGAACGTTGCTTTTTCAGTGGTTTCTAGTATAAGGCGGAGCAGCCTCTGCTAAGAAATAATGCACCATATTTGACAGATAATGATCCTCTAATTCAGATCGTAGATCCTTCTTACCAGTTGGTGGTTCTTAATACTGATTCATTTTGCTCCTCTAAAATTTGAGTTTGGGTGAGTGGCTGGCCTATCCCTCCTCTCCATTTTGCTTATTATGTCAAGATAAATTTTGTTTATACTGCTTTTATGTTTTTAAGGCTTTCATTTATATCAGAAAGCGTCCTAGCTTCCAATCACTACATTTTCAATTATATGAAAATTGGATTTCAAAACTTTCAAACCAACATAGTAATCTTATCATGTTCCTTATTTGTCTTGCATTTTCCCCAATATTGAGTAAAATGGATAAACCGCTAATCATGGAAGGACTAACTCTGCAATAAAGCACTAAAAATATTTAAATTTAGATATATTGTGGAAAGCTGTCTTGACAGACCTCAACAACATTATTATCATTGAAGCAATCTAATTCCCAAAAAGCTGAAGCTCATCAAAGCTGTGTGAAATTTAGTTATTATCAACTGATTAATAGTTTTATATTAATTCTTACCTATTCAGACATCCAACCTTCAAAGACAGGACAAAATAGGCTACATTTCTGTTTAGAACAAATGTAATTGCCTTATTTGGATTTTTAGCTACTCCTGACTCCCTGTGGAAGTACGTGACTTTTCTTTGGGTTGTGTCTGGTCTTTGCAAATGCCTACTCTGTTGTTCATGATAAATTTTTATCAGCTTTAATGGGAAATCACGAACTGCAATAGGTGAATTTAAATTTCTAAAACAGAAAAATATTCTGAAGGAGGAAAGCTAACATAGCTAAGACTTTGAAGCTAGCAAAAGGCCCCAGAAAAATTAAGTTTGAAATAATATGCCTGAAAAAAATGTATCAACTACTGCTATAATTTTTGCTAAAGATCTCTTTTTTCAAAACAACATCTGAACAGCAACCTCTTTATATTCTTCCTGCCCAGTTTACACTTGTTTTCCCTATATGCCTCTCAGAAACATGGACGAACAACAAAATTTATTTATTTATTTATTCATTCATTTAAGATATCAGATAAAAGTAGCATTCCCCTGTTTGCTCAAATACTAATGGCCTCCAGATAGCATAACTCACTTTGAAATACTGAAGACAGGATGCAATAGTGCATCACATTATGATATTTCTGATTTTGTGGGGGGTAGGAAGGTAAGGTCACTTAACGTCACTTTCAATTTAAAAAGAATTGTTAAACTAATACTGTAAGTCTTATCACAAATACATATATAATGATGCAATTATACAATAATACAATTTTTGTCAACTGTATCTGGGAAAAATGAAAAATATTTTCAGTTATCTTCGCAGTTACTCTATGGCATTAAAAATAATACGGAGTATTAGAGGTATATACTAATGTTTCAGACTGTTTCAGTAAAAACCTGGTCACATATCCATCAAACTGTAGACTTATTCAGAGAAAAATATCTTCCCCTCAACTCTCATGAATTTGTGCTATTATAATTTTTATTGTGCTATCATAAACTAATAGAAAGTACCAAAAATATGCACATGCAATACATGCATTTTACATTTCTTTGTATTGCTCAGAATGACATCCTGATGCTATCATTGAGCTCATCATGACATTCCATCAATCAAAATCCACTTTTAATTACACACCATTCTGCTTTTTCTCCCAAAGCAAGCACAGAAGACACGCAACAATCTATTTCAACTAAAATACACACTTTATAGAATTAAAAATAGGTTGGGAATCAGTTTTAAATCAGCTATCAGCCTGTCAATTAATGTTCTGAACCCCTGCTATTGACCCAGTACTGTACAAGCTGTTATTACGCACTGTCCTACATATCATCTGTTCCCCGTGCTGGTCTGTTCCAGAAAGACAGACAGCTGCAACAGTATATCCCTGTTCAACCTGAGGACCATCTGACTTTAATTGTAGCACACAGCTTGATGTGGGTCTGGTTATGAGACGCCAAAGTATCACACTGTAATAATCTGGAAAAGCAGAAACCTGCCAACACAAGGCTGCAAACAGGGGCTTGGGCTGTCTGGCTGGCTGACGGGCTGCAGGAAATATGATTAATGAGCAAGGTATAATGATATCAGGAACCCGATTAGCACCACAAAAAGGTCACAGATCAAAGTAGTATGCATTTCATGAGCTCAAATCATTGTATAAGATCTGTGGACTTAAAGAGGTAAACTGAAATGCAAAGGGAAAAAATATGTGTGTGTGATAGTATTTTAAGTGCTCATTTTGTAAGCTATAATCACTATTTTGTCTGAAACAGGACGCTATAAGGAAATATTAACTGAATGAATCAGCCCATGACACATTGTAGCAAGCTTTTTTGATAGTATTTCTGAGAAACTGAGCTTCAAGCATTCCTCCTAAACACTCCTACTCTACTCAAAAATAAAATTTGATGCTGAGGTTATCAAATCCATTAAGTATTAACAAGAAAAAGCAATTTAATATTTACATGTGATTTTCTCAGTTTTATTCCACTGCAGAAACAGCAGATTGCAGAGGGCATCATCCATAACAGCACTAACATGGCCATCACCACCAGAATAAGGTTGTCACATAAAAGTTGTTAACACAATTCACTGGCACTGAGGTTTAAATTTAATGCTACCAGACTGACCAAAACTTGATATCTGAAATACAGGAGCAGTATCAGTGACATAAAGTGTCACCAAAAGGGATGCTGTTTGATACACTTCAACATACTGTCATTTGACAAATTATTATAGAATTATAGAATGGTTTGGGTTGGAAGAGAGCTTAAAGCCCACCCAGTTCCAACCCCCTGCCAAGGGCAGGGACACCTCCCACCAGACCAGGTTGCCCAAAGCCCCATCCAGCCTGGCCTTGAACACCTCCAGGGATGGGGCATCCACAGCTTCTCCGGGCACCTGTTCCAGTGCCTCACCACCCTCTGAGTGAAGAGTTTCTTCCTTATATATAATCAAAATCTACCCTTTTTTAGTTTAAAGGCATTAGTCCTCGTAATTATCTCTCAATTTCAAAATTAACTCAAGTTGTAAAAAAAAAGTTCTACTTTGTCCAATTATGCAATGCTTGAAAATAACATTTTCTTGCAAAAATTGTTTCTGAAAACCTTAATTTATGGTAACTTCTGTATGTTCTTCAAGTACTCGACAAGTGCTGCAAGTTCTACTTTCACAGCAGAAGTTATGACCTTAAGCAGATTACTAGCAAAGTCTTTTTGATTAAAATAGTTTCAAAAGTCACATCACTAATGAACAATTACTTGAAAAATAACCTAAATGAGAAGGAACTATTAATTATATTTAGATAATAAATAGGATCTTCCAATTTCATAAGTAATGTTGAGGAAAATTACGAAATGGTAATTTAAAGTAGTTTTAATCTTCATCATTCAAATATACAGTGGTTAATGTACTACTCTTTTCAAATCCCCAAATTACTTTTTCTTTAAATGAAAGAGTGGATATATAACAGCACTTCCCTCATAATATTTTCTGAACTGCTTCTTTCAGAATTTGACAAAATAAAGATGTGCTTATTGTAGATTGTCCGTAAAAAGAAAAAAAATATACACTCGGATCATGGAATTAGTTTAGTATTCTCTAAGAGAAGATTTTAAAGGGATTTTACAATTTGTGTCCAAGAGTTTAACAGTGGTAATTGAAACTCAGCTGATTCCTGCTGAAGAAGCACTTAATCCAGAGAATACAGCCCACATGAGAGATACCAGAGAGCTGCAAGAAAGGCTGACACTAGTAGCAAACATTTTGGAAAATGATGGAAGAATGAGGGAAAGGTAGGTCAGAAAGTACAGATAGGTATGGGCGAGAAAAACCTGGCACCATGGTTAAAAATGAAGAAAAGAAAATTAAGAGCTAAAATCTTACAAGAGGAGGAAGCAGAAGCTGGAGAATAGCTTGCATTCATAGTAGCAAAAGTTAGAACTGTAATTAACCGGATAACAACTATATTTTATGCAAAAGCTAAAAAAACACAGTAGTGAGAGATCAAGGTCCAAGGCTGCCTTTGACGAGTCTGATTAAAAACAAAGGTTTTCATTTCTCAGATTATCCTGAATCATGAACACATGCCAAACTCAATCAATCAGCACAACTGTAAAATCAAATGTTGTGTTTGAATATAGTTTGCCAAGTAGTCCTGCTAAATGTTAGCGCATTTTATACCCCATTTAAATACATCTTGAACATACTTCTACATGAAGCCAAACGCTGAATTCACCTAACACAATTTGTGATCATTATGGTGCACCGTACAACTGCTGCAAGATCATCACAATCAGTAGTCCGCAAAAACATAGGCCAAACAACATCTCTGAAGATAGTTATCATGTCACCAGTAAAAGTGCACTTTGAAGCATACTGATAATTTATAAATCACAGCTTTGTTCAGAACTGACTGCTCTGCATTTTTATTAATATAAGCTCCAATGTTCTGCCAACAATATGACTTTTTCAGCTCCCATATTCTAGCTTAAGGATATCAGGGAATTATCACGTCTAAGTCTGGTTTCTGTGAAGTTTCTGGGAGTTTTCATGCCTTAATTCAGTATTTCCCAGTTAGCTGTAAAGAAGTAGCTGACTACTACATGAAAACTGCAGCTTCATTTTTCAAGATTCATTTAAAAAAGGCTCTCCAATTTATTTATTTCTAGAGTGCCACTGATGCAGAATCTTTCTATTTTGTGAAGAGCCTAATGTAATAGCTTTGTGAATGTGCTGAGATGCCAACAACGACACTGTAATATCTATTCTGTAAATCATTACACTGCTCAGAGGACACAGTGAAGACAGGAAATGCTAACACCAGGATTTTCCAAAACAGGGAAGAGAACAGTAACACAGGTTTGGGGAATGAAGCAGATAAAGGAGAATTCAGTTTGATTTCCTTGTAAAAACTGTTCTGAAAAATGTAACTTTGATGGAAGAAAGGGAAGAGGTGGCAGAGATTTAAAATGCAGCCTTCTCTCCTGAGGCATTTACTGGACTTTGGAGTTAAGTGGATACTTAAATAAAAACAATAATAATAAAAAACAACACTGAAATTACATTTAAATAACTGGAGTGAAAAATGTCTATGATTAACAAGCTTTATCTTTTGTAAAGTGATGATTTTATTAGCACTTCAGAACTACAAGAGCTGAAATAAAAATAACAAGATCTCATGCATGTTTAGACCACATACAAACTTTTTTGAGCAATTCTAAAGAACAAGCAATACTATATGCCTTTTTCCTTCTTAAAATTTATAAATCTACCATTCCTTCAGATTATTTCAGCCATAGCCCTGTGTAAATTATAAATAGCTGTATTTTACAAAGATCCAAACTACTTCAGAAAAAGCTTCCAAGACAAATGTTTCTTGACAGACAATAGAAGAGAGACATCTTACCAGTCTGTTTATGCGAACAAATTCTTCTGGGGTTTTGGCCCATGGTGGAAGTTCAACATCAGACACAACTGTTCCATCATCCATCACTCCTAGATTGTAATTGTTGCTGTTGACGAATATCTCTGGGAGGTAATAGAATTCAGGAATCAATTCCTGTATATAAATGAAAAACAATGCCATGCTATAAATTCTGTCATAGAACATACTTTGTCATGTTAAAAAATAATTATTAGAATGGCATTAGGCAGAGACAGAATATACAAAATCCTCCCATAGACCTCCTTCCCCTCCACACACACACAGAAGGGAGAAATCCATTCTTTCATACTTTCTAAAATATAAACCTTTGTGTATGATAAATCCTTATCGTGTTTATAACATGACAAAAAAAAAAAAAAAAACCTAAGACACAACATGTTATAAAACCAAAAAGTCAGAACATTGCTTTTTGGTAGCATATTGTCAAGAGAGAAATTTATAAAACTAAAGTAATGAACATCACATGATACAAACAATCCTTAGTGAAAAATAATAGGCAACTGAAGATGTTAAGAAGTTGGGGAAACATTTACATTTTAACACAATCCAAACTTTAAAGTGCTAATGCACAAACAGCAGTCTAAAGTTTGGGTGAAAGTAGCTATTACGGTTTATTCAATGCCTAGAAATAAATTTTCTGTCAAGTCTAAATTATCTGGAGTTACACCATATGTTGAGGGAAAAAAAACAAAACAGTCAAAGCTGAACTGAGACAATACCTTTCTTCCATTAAAAGGCAGTTATCGCTATTATGTGTCCAGTCTATAATTACAGGGAAGAATCACGCATAATTCCATATACACAAAAACAAAACAAACAAAAAAGTTCAAAAGAATAAGGATTTTCTCCTGAATAAGTGGAACATTTCTCTGTTTTGCAGTCAGATATGCAACTTCAAAAATTGCTGTTCATTTTGTAAAATATATACAAGGATATACATAAACATACCTAAATTAATGGCTTTAGAACCTTATTTACAGACTTTTATAAATGTCTACAAAATCCTGGTGTAACAATAATAGAGAAAGCCTATTACGACATAGTATATATATTTCTGCCCTTATTAAATTTTAAAGGCAAATTTTGAGGGGAACTTGATGTTGAGACATAAATACACCCAACAAACTTGGCAATTTGATGGATTTAGAAAAACTGAGCCGCTAAATTAGGGAATTTACTTCTACTGTGAAGAAAGGATCAATACATGTAATTGCTTCAGGAAGTGTATTTCATAGCAAACAACTGGTGTAAAATTGGTCTGCCATATAGCAAGTACAAACTGCATGCCACTTAAGAAGTAGAAAAAAGTCATACTACCCCACTGGCTTTGTCTACAGTGGGTATAGTATGTAGCTCCCTCACAAGCTCAGTAGATCAGAAACCCAGTCTTGACATGGGTCAATGGATCAGTAGTCTCCCAGATAGACCCTCAGGGCCAGCGATGGCATGAGCAACTTTCCAAATGGCTGAGTGCAAAAGGGAGGTCATCAGATTGTGGACAAGGTCAATCCAAAGTAGCCAGGGCAAAGACAGGAAAGATCACGCAAGAATTAAGCTATTATCACCTCCATCCTTGTGTGAAACACTGCTTGGCTTTGAATTGTACATCTTTTTGTTTACAGTCACCTTAATTAACTAGGCAGGGTAAAACATGCTTCTGTACCAAACGCTTGACAAGTACTTGATAAAAAGAGATTTGAAACTATTTAATCGGATAAATGAAAGAACAAAAATGTGTCATGGATAAATCCTTGTAAGAAAGAAAGTTCTCTAACATTGAAGTTTCTGTAGTTTTTATCATCGCAGACAGAAACTAACAAAGAAAAAGCAGAGACGCTGGATGATTAATTCGATACCAGCTTGCACCACAAATATGAAACCATACCATGATTCTGAATACTTAAAACATAAGCTCATTACATATGTTATTGATGTTTTTATATTTTTAATATATATATATATATGTACAGCTATTCACTAGTTTCTTTCAAGATCAGAAAACATTTGGCTTTCTAGAACACACGTTGTTTTCATTAGATTACACAGAAACAATATGCAGCCTGGAAACTTAAAAATCATCAGTACCTTCTGTTAGTTTGACTATTAGAAACTTTCCATAAAGCATTGTTCATTACTATAGAAATGAGTTTTTGCACAGCTTTTCACTTTTCATAATGACACATTTTAACAAAAGGACTTCCTCTGTTATCTGATTTTGTTATCTTGACCACATGCTTGGGAAAAGAGAGTGTGAACAGATGTACTGTGCCAGTCTAACTCAGTAGTATTTAATTCCAATTTTCAATGTCTGTACATGGATGTAAAGGACTACATCAGTTAAAGGCCAATAGTTTTTTTTCCCAACCTGTAATAAACCTGATAATAAAATATTTACATTTTTACCAACTTTACAAATACTCTTCATGTCTTTGCCAATCACAGTCCTTCTGTTTGTGGGGTCTTTTCCTATATTGAAAAATAAACCAAACCCTCAAACTCCTAAATACGAGTAATAATGAAACTAACTTTTTTCTTGAAACATTCACCTTGCATACATAGATTGACACTAAAACGAAAGTTGCTGACTCACTTGTGTAACTCCATTAATAATGGAACTTTTCGGACACCTGAGAGAATTTAAAAGATTAATGAATATACTTTTTTGCCCTTGGGGGGGGGGGGGGGGGGGGGGGGGGAGGAGGGGGGGGGAAAGGGTGTAGAGTGGTAGGTATTTACTTGTGGTTTCACACAAGCACGATGTGAAAATGTAAGACTAGTCATGAGAGGCCAGACTGAAGGACCACTGAGTATGGTAATAGTCACCTGGAATAGTGACAAGGACTGGAAGACTAACACAGGGCAAATACAATCTTTCCATGCATAGATTCTGTCAGCTTCTTACTATTAAACTAGTTATGAACTAATCCATGCTTCTGATTTTTAAAATCTTTAAATATGGTTTCCACATTGCAGTTCCATCTGCAAAGCAACTTGGCTATTTTAGAACCGCTTCCTAATAGTTCCAATGGATGATTGAGAAAACCAGTAAATATTAATTCCTTACTCAGTCTTCTGAATGTCCTTCTGGATATTATAGATCTACATCACATTCTTCCTCATTGGTCTCTTTTTGCAAGATAAAGTCAATTTAGATTCATTCCCTCTGGTGGTCTTCCTTTTTGCCCAACCATTTTGGTTTTCATATTTTTTCTAATTCTACTGTAATCCCTTCCAACATTTTATGTACTCAGCACATGTATAGAAACTGCAGAATTGTCCCACATCTTTTGTTCGTATGATTTCATACAAAAATTAAAACAACTGTATTATTTGTTGAAGTCCTTGCTTTCACGCAAACATGTTGAAAATTAGTTTCAGAAATTCGTCTGTTAGAATTTACCAGTTCTATGGGGTAGAGAAAGTGATCTTTATGATGAGCAATACTTTACTCCTTCTGCCATGCTTTTGATTTCATTAAAATTGATGAAAGAGCTTATGGTGAATATCTACATGAATTCATCACACAGCATTTACAGTGGTTTGGTTTTGTGTTCTAAAAAAACCTTTAAAGATCAAATCTGCTATATCAGAATTTGTATTAAATCAGTTATAAAATTCTGCATGTAATTAAAATACTTTAAAAAAAAAAATTCCTCTACCGCATAGAAAACACAATTTCTAAGGAAACTTCACTAAAAAGATATTTTTTACAAACAAGTAATGTCAACAGATTGTCAGTTTAACACTGGTAATTTATTTTCATGTTTGCCACCAAGCATACTAAATCTATATAAGATACTTTGTCTCTTAAATGTAATGAAATATTATTTTATTCTTTTATTTTTGTTTAGAAAATAATAGACTGATGTGCTTAGAAGCAGAGTTATATGATCTGCAAAGGTGTCTAGTATCAGCAAGATAGATTCCCTAACCATATTAAAACATTTATAAAATACCAGATTTTCAAACTAAATTATTTGACAATCATATTAAGCAATATTAAGCCTATATATAACCTGTCAAACAGAATAATAAATATGCGTATTAGAAGTCTAGGTTCTTATTCATACTGCCACACACTATTTCCTCTGTAAGAGTACTTAAATAGCATTCAAAAATGCACACCAACATATTATATTATATTCAAAATTTCATTTTTTCATCACATTTCAATATAATCATTTTCATGGTTGCACGAAAGTACAATTTCTACGTACCTGTAGGTCTCCCTCCATTTGCTATATGTGTGTTACTTCTTGTTTAACTAAAAAATTCCCTCATCATTGCCTGAAATACTCTCATTTTTAAAGAAAATAATTCAGCAAGTTTCAATTAAATTTCTAAATTGAATGAATGATAATGAAGAAATTATTTTTTTTCAATGTCTAATCATCCTGTTAAAGTTCTAAGAAATATTTTAAATATTTCTTAATATAAGAAAATTATTAAAATGTTCAGCGACTTACAAGGTACCAAAAAGAATTATACAAATCCAGGTGTTCGTTCAGTATGTTAATGAAATATCTATATATAATGAAATATATTACAATTTCAATTAGTACTTTATTCGTTATCAGTCAAGAAGTAGATTAAGTCAACCATTTATTGCATAAAAAGCACATCTTCAATACACTTTAGATCCTGTTAGTCAATACATGAATTATATGTAGATAGAATTATTTCACTTTTTACTGATGTTATATATAAAATATGCAATGGTATTTGATGGCCATATTTATACGCTATGTAAAACATGTAGTTCAGGTTAATTTGACCAAGAAAGAGGGAAAAAAAAACAAGTTGTATATATTACTGTATCCCTTTTCTCCAATTTCTTTAAATTACTGAGGAGAAAAAAAAAAAAAAAAAGTTTATACTGAATCATAAAAAGGTCTGGATGAAACCTTGAGAGGTCACTTTGTCCATCTCAGGCAGATAAAGTTAGATATTCTTGAAAAATGTTTCTCTGACTTGTTTTTAAAATCCTTAGTCTTGGGTTTTCTACGAATTTCTAGTTTTCATCTATCCAAACCACTAGAAGGTCTTTCTAACATCTGGTCTGCTTTTACTGCAGCTGGAGCCCACTTCCTGTCCTATTCAGACTGAATATAAGTTGCAGTTGCCCTTTTTTACATGTATCAATGTGCAAGAACGGCTTTTACCTCATGGACAAAGAGATCCATCCCCACCAGCACTTTCTGACCATTTTTCCCCTCCTGCACTAAGCCCACTGCCCACGAGCCAGCACTGTGTCTGGCAGGGCAGCCCACTGGAACAAGAAGTGTACAGCAGAAATGAAGTGCCACTGCGCCTGCCAGCCAAAATCCCCACCAGGGTAAAAGCATCAGACCTGGCACTGCAAAGCACTTTACACTTCTCCCCTTGTTCCTCTTTTCTCCGGAGTAACCAACCTAAAACTTTTATCTTTGTATCACTGGTCCCATTTTCTTGACCTCTGGTCATTCTCCTCTTGACTTCAGCAAATTTGTCCGTATCTTACTTGAAGTTTATTTCAACAGCTCCAGAAAAAGACTGCAACAGATATTCAAAGTATTTGTTTTGTTTCCAGTACAATTATGGCTGGGTATAAAAGAAGTAGACCACAGTTATCAGATGGAACTTTCTGATCTGTAAACCCAGATGTCCACATTTTTAACTACTGCTATATCCGCAGACTACCATGCACAGACTTGACTGAATGCAGATTTTTATTTTTTTTTTAATTAGAGAAGTATTTTCCTGTTATGCATCTTGGCACAATTTTACAGGAAAGCAAATCTTTCACGAAAACCAAGGATGTACATCATAAGTTAAAGGTTTTGCTACACCAGACATACAGTTTATTGTTAAAAATCTGAATCACTATATATCTACTTCTGAATTTTGCTAGTAATTGCTCTTGGACATCATTTACCTTGCTACTAATATGACATGAAATCTATCTTATGCTAAAGTAATGTTGCCAGTTTGGCAGCAACTTTACTCCTCGTAACTTCTGAAAGCCCATCTATTAGACGGGGAAGTATAAAACAATGCAAAGCATATGTAAAAAGCTTATCAGGTTACAGGGTGTCTTAGTCATGCATATGTTTGGCAGCCTGTTTCAATAAATATGAGTTGCCAACATGACGTTGCTTCACTTTGGAGAAAAACCTCTGAGACTGTCTCAATCTCCCATGACTTTCCTATGAGCAAAGTAGAGAAACCAAGATGAGATTAGGTTACAACAATGTGGGAGTACCAGGGCTGAAAATCCATATTCCAAGAGCAGTTATCAATAGCTCACTGTCAAACTGGGAAGACATGGTAATGGGGTCTGCCTTGCTTCTAATACCAGTCAATAATCCCATTAACGATCTGGCGTAGAAGGTGCAGTAATAAAATTCCAGATGACACTATGAAGGCAACAAGCTGTTTGGAGGACAGGATGAGAATTTCAACCTATCCTGACAAAATCTTCATATTGCATGGAAAGAAAACAGCAAATACTACGCTTAGAAGAGAAAATACATGCAAAGTGCAACAAAGATAACAAGTATATTATAGTAATTATAATGACAAATCAATTTAACGTAATGGGTTAGCTACCAAACCAGAAGTAACAACTGCTTCTGAACGAATATGTACAAATCTACTCATTAATCAAAGAAAAACAGTAACAGAAAAAACAGGCAGACAGGCTTAACTTCAGTATTCCAGAACTTAACACAAGCCCCATACTAAGCTGTTTTGCAATCAAACACTGCCAGGCTATCTGCGTTTGCATTTTATACAACATTAACAAAACTAACCAGGATTGTTTACACTAACAACATAAATCAAGAAAAAACTAAATGAATTAAGGATGCCTGTCCATTACCTAAAAGGTACTAAGTGATACTTTCACAGAATTAAAATACATTTAATATCCTTCAGTGCAGAAGATTAAAGTTAAATTTAAAATTTAACTTTTAAGGTAACACATGGTTAATATTGTAAAGGCATCAGTGCTAAGTTAATTAGTAATTAACAATGACAGACTAGTAGTGAGACACTAGAGAACTTCCAAAGAACATTTAATTTGCATTGCCTAAATAAATGGATAGTAGGAAATTAAATTTTATGCAACATATCACCTCTTGAAATCAAAATTTGAATGGTTCAATGAAAGGTTATACTACAGTGCAGCATTAGTTTCTTGCTTTGATCATCAATCCAAGGCTTTCACAGGATATTGACAAAGATTGGATGTGACCACACATGTGCTCTGGCTTTCTCTGTGGAAGTGTGATACCAGCCAACAAGAGTTGCTTCCAAAGCTAGCTCATGTTAGTCCTCCTTGTAGTATGTGATGCCTCCAACTAAGATTAACAATAATCTTAAAACAGAAAGCATCAGGAACTTACATTCATTCTCATCACACAAAAAGGAACGAGAAATAATTTCTTGTAAGGTATCAACTCACTGGTTCTAAATATTCAAGATTTTTTCAGCTGAAACAGGAATAAAGCCATGTTTTTCCTTTGTGCCACTCCTCCCCCCTGTACAATAGCATGTACTTTGGCCTGCCACTTTCAAGGTCTAAATGTGGCTTTACAAATCCTTTGCATTTCTACAAATCAATGCATTAAACTGCTAGGCTTTCATCAGTTGTAGAAGTATCAACAGGAACCTAGAAAGCTTATGGTAAAAGAAAAATAAAATTATTTAGTCATTTTTTAAACCTTTTTTCCAATAAGCCAATTACATTCAGTTATCATTGGACTATAAGTGATATAGAGAAGATATAGTTATAAAGACATTTAATGATCGTATTGTAATACATGATAATGTCTCAAATAAGAGACCAAGCAAATATCTTTCATTAAAAAAAAAAAAACCTATGAAAAAAGTAGACTCCCTCAAGTGCCTCATTTTGTTAAAAATAACATGAGATAAAATCTTAATTTTGCATGCAATTACATAGCCTTCACAGGCACGAGCTGTGCTCACAGAATACATTCTTCCACACACAGCGCTAAAAGGAAAATTGCACATTGTTTTGGACAAAATCTTGGACCAAAGTTAGACAGTAGAAGAAAAAGCTGATTTTAGAAAAGAGTGGGAAAAGAATGAATAAACTAGATGTCAAAGGCTTTTGAATAATCATTAATATATTAATGTTTGCAGACTGCAAGTACTTCCAGTAGGCCACACTAGTTCTTGCCAGTAAGCAGCATATTGCAAGTTTTGGCTACAACTGAAAGAACGTAAGGCTATTTAAAAAAATCATAATTTTGCTAGCATGTTTGTAGTATACTACCATGCACAATGGTTAAAAGGTTAAAATGTAATTTCTGTTTTTTAATCTGGTGAAAAGGAGTGGACACAAACTAAACAGCTTTTCTATACACAATTTCTTTATTCATGTACAACGTAGAAGTGTTTGGCATTCCACTGATGACAGCAGTCGACGCAGGCTTCCTTTCCCTTCCTTTAATTTTAGAGAGACCATCCCTTTGACTCTACTGCTGCAGAAAGAAACTTTCTTGTCAAGAATTATAAGGAAATCATTTCAGAGCTCAACCTTGAATCAGAAAACAGCATTTGCTTCACTACAATATTGTACACTAAGCTGGCAGCAAATGCTGTACTCTCAGACCTTTCAGGACAGACCATGAGAAAGTACTGTCATAAAATGATTACAGAGAATGATACTCCAAGATTACAGGGAATAAGTCTAAAACTTATTGAAGTCATGTTTCATAATATATGTTGGCTGTAAAGTAAGTGGGAAAGGAACTCTAAAGAAAAAGTAAACAAACATTTGAAACCTTTCACTTCCTCTACCAGAGACCAAAAACAAAGGGATCCATGTTCATTTAACTCCCTCCCTGTCTCCCTCCTGCCTTCTTCCCAAGTATATGCATGGGTACATGTATATACACAGTGCAAGACAAGCAAAGACTTTTCACTAAACAAGCATTCTAGCAGGCTACAGATCTTCTTCTATGGAAGTTACTGCTCTGATTGCACATATTCTTGACAGAAGAAAACAGCAGTGCAAAACATACAGTAGTAGTAAGCTAATGCATTGCAATTCTGCATGTAGAAAACTTGCAAAGCTATATGGGACACTTCAGCCATGCATTTCACAAACACTTGCCAGGTGGATCAGAACGAGTATCAAGAAAATTGTTTTTCACAGCTGAAGTATTGGCAGTACAAATATTTCCAACAAAGATGATTCCATGCATCTTCAGACCTTTTCTTTCCTAACTCATTCAACTTGTCCTATTGCATCCCCACTTCCTGGCTGCTCATCCAGTCTCATGAACAGGCTCCTCTAGTCAATGTAAATTTTCACTCATACTTTTCACGGTAGTATAATGTAATTCTTGGCAATTCCCAAACTCAGTAAGCTAAAAGAGACTTCAAGGGGCCATCTGTAACAGTACAGATGCCTCTTAAGGCTGTACAAACTTGCACATACATCATTTCCAAAAGATATCTAAGCATTTCTGAAAAGCTCTCCCTAATTTCTAGGGAAGCATTCATCTATCTATTAGTTCTGCTGGAAAGGTTGCTTTACATCTCATCTAAATCTCCTGGATATATAAGTCCATTTTGAACCAAGTTCCCTTCCTGAGGAGTGAAAGCGGAGTGGGAGTTGCTGGTCTCTTCTCCCTAGTAACCGATGACAGGAAGCACGGGAATGGCACAAAGCTGCACTAAGGGAGGTTCAGACTGGACATTAGGAAAAAATTTCTCCACTGTGAGCATTGTCAAACACTGGAATGGGCTTTCTAGAGAGGTGGTTGACACCCCATGCCTGTCAAGAGTTCAAATAGCATTTGGATAACGCCCTCAATAATACGCTTTAACTTTTGGTTAGCCCTGATGTGGTCAGGCAGTTGGACAAGATGAAGACTTTGAAAGCCCCTTCCAACTGAACTATTCTATTCTATTCTATTCTATTCTATTCTATTCTATTCTATTCTATTCTATTCTATTCTATTCTATTCTATTCTATTCTATTCTATTCTATTCAGCATGGACAGCAGAGATTTTTCCCTTCTTTCTTTCCACAGTCACTATGTTGTAGAATACTCTTAAGTTCCTCCTCAATCTTCTTTTCTTACTAAGAAAAACAAGCAGAGCTAGTCAATCTTTCATTGCACTTTATTTTCAAGACCTTACTTTGTCATCATTGTTCTAGTCTGGATTCTCTCCAACTAGGCCCCGACTATGGATGTAATATTTCAGCTAAGACTAGGATTATCTGCTGCTGCTTCTCTGCTTGTGATATCTGTTACCTTTTCTCATGAGGAATTGTGATTGCTTTGACATAATTTCTTCTTGATAGATATGTGCTTCATTTGCTTATCTCCTTGTTACCTTCCTGGTACTAAACACAGCCAGATTATTTGCTTAAATATTTTTCACTGACCTGTACTTAAACTCACTTCATAATTTCTTGGCTTTCTGTTTCTTTTTTAAAAACTGAATACTTCATTTATCCACCACTGCTACCTTTTTTCTTCTCCTTTTCTCAAAGAAACCATATTTACATCTGAACTTTTGTCTGCTGGCTTTGTATGTACAAGATAGAGAAGCTCTTAATGACCAGTCCATTTCAAAATATCTCATGTGGTTTTATTTTCTAAACTACTGTTTCTCATTTTGATACAGACATAGCATCTTTTTACCTGTGGTATTAATTCTGCTAGGCACTACCACAGTTGATTTTTTTTTTTGGTGGGGAGTAACAGATGGAAGAAAGACATTCGTTTTTCAATACGATCAGCTGACAATTATCTCATTTCACTAAGCAGCAGATAAACCCTTTCCTTAATTGTCTTCTCACTACTCACTACTCACTACTACATTACTCACTACTTCTCACTACTATAACTATAGAATGATGTCATGTTACTTAGGTCCCTTGCTAGTTGCATGCCATTCTTCAGTCAGCCTGTGATTTCCTTCATGCTATACCTTGCCATCCTGTGTAAACAGAACTTAAAAAAAAAAAAAAAAAAAGATACCATTCTTTTTTCATGGGATTTGAGGTCACTAAAGCTTTCCCACCACTGTCAGCATGCTTTTCTTCTTCGTTCTCCTCCCCAGCTCAAAATATTCCTCAGATCCCAGAATCTATTTGTTTACCTCATTCTTTAACTTCAATAGTTACCCTATCTAAACTACCGCCCTTGGAATTTCCATGTGCTCCTGTCTTAGCTTCTTGACCCACCTAATTCTAGGTCTCCTTCCACACAATGACTAATTACCAGATTAATTTATCTTCTATTCCCAACTACTTCTTATTCGTTCACAAGTTCCCAGGCCCAGTGCCCCTATTAGGATAGCTTCAATATGATGCTAAATCCGATGTTTCATCTTAGT
This sequence comes from Anser cygnoides, assembly GCF_040182565.1. NCBI lineage: Eukaryota > Metazoa > Chordata > Aves > Anseriformes > Anatidae > Anser > Anser cygnoides. The sequence goes on from NC_089876.1 coordinate 46,434,147, forward strand.
ATCTTCAGTCACTGGCTTTTTGTAGCCTTTTGTTTCTCTACTCAAGATAAAATCTCTCTGGAAACAACTATGTGTCATTTCTCTTTCATCTTTTCCAAAATGATAGGATCGCTCCCAATCTTCTCCCTTCTATTTTGTAATAAGTTGTGGTCCTACAATCATAGCTACAATAAATGGAGATGCAGTATAAACTGTAACAGATTACAGGAAAGTTTTTACCTTGATATCAGAAGTGTCACGCTGACTGTTGCGCCATGCTCTTGAAATAGATGAAAAGGTTCTATCTGCATGATCAAACTTTCCACCTTGCAGATTTAGGAACAGTGTTGTAAAGGGTTCCTAAAATATTTTTTTAAATAGTTAAAAATAGCAATGTACTTCTGTAGAAATTTCAGGACATTTATTATTCTTTTTTGGTTAGGTTATTAATGACGCTATTCTTCCGGCAGACACATGATTAATTGCAAAAGGTTCATTCTATTATCCAAGAATGAGAAATAGAAAATGATGTTTATTTGTTCAATAAATATATTTAATTCCCAATTCCTACTCCTCACACATATAAAGTAAAGTAAAGATAAAATAAAGCAAATACAAATGAAATAAATATTTACAGGCTAGAGCTACAATCAACTGTGACACAAATTGCTTTCAAAAACATGAAAAAGCTCAATATTTTTACCTTAGATTTTTTTAAAAGGAGCATGTAACATATACATTTTATTTTGCTCAAGGTTATCTATTAATACAAAAGATAATATTCAATATCAATAGCTTTATAATTGCTATTGTTTAATACGTAATTTATTATTTAGAAAAGAAAAATGTTTGAGAGATTTAAAAGCCCCTCTAAGTTAAAGAACACTTAAGCACATATTAGTGGATAATTGCTTGAAATTAGCTAAGTGCTATAAATTACTTCAAGGATTTATGTATGCTTGTACCATTTGAACAAGCTTTAATTAATGATGTACTGCTAATGCTTTCCCAAAGAAATTACTTTCTAGGAGATAAATCGCCTTTCAATTTTATGGAAAAATGCATTGTTTAACCAATATATTATCAATATACAGCATCTCAAAAGTTATGTCCACGTAAAATGCAAAAGAATTTTTAAAAAATTATTTACATCAGAAAACAACTCATTTAATCTCAGCAGGAGGTAAAAATCAAATACATTCATTACGAAACAAAAAAGTACAATATATCCAACCTTAATGATTCTACGATTCTATGGCCCAGTCAGAAAATATGTAAGGAAGGAAAGTTGACCGTGTTTAAAGTAGTTTAAGAATGTATACTAAACATTATTTTTTAAGCAGGAAAAACTTTGCTGATTTGAAAAGTCTGTACCATAAAATTAAAACCTTCTGGTCAACTTTGGAATACATTTGTCCCTGAAAAAAAAAATCAGGTACTGATTACAGTTATTCAAAAATTTCAGTATTCTCCTATGCCATTGGGTTTTAGTTTAACTCGTTCCTAGCTATTTTTTTGCTTTTATTATCACTTAATGGAAAAAAAAATTAAAAGATGTACTTACAATTCTTAATAACCACGTGAGTGCAAAACTTGCAGTTGAATAATGTGTGCCATAGTGAAACTTTGGAACCTGATCATCTTCCCATGATTCGTATCTCTCAGCAAAGAATGCTGCTCTCTTTGGGTTCAAAGCTCCAATAGGCTACAAGGTTTATAAAAATAAACACATAAGTAAATAAAGATAACAGCACATCATATTCCTCATACTCTTTTTTGTAACCAGGATTATCAGCATGCATGGAAAATACTGGGTGTGGTGTTTTGCAAATGCAGATACTGGATTCTGTTAGCTGTATAATCTGTGTATTTCAAACCAGGATCCCAAGCACACACATGCTGCTGGTTGGGGAAAAAAAAAAAAAAAAGTCTCTTTTACATCCATAAAGGCATAATTTCTATTTACTACTGATTCAACTCAATCACTAAAACCCATTTTACAGTGGAATGACTTGGACAGAGTTGTTAACTTGTGTGCTTGTTTGTGTGTGTGTTGTGGGGGGGGAGGCAAACACACACACTATTAAGCAAATGTTAAGCACAACAACCAGAAACATCTTTGGATATTTTAGGAGGAAAAAGTAAAGAGTGTTAGGGTGGAAGAATAATAACAGTGCACACCGAACTTTGATATTACTGTTGATTGTATGCTTTCTATTTACTACCTCAAGACAAGTTCTATTTAATGAATAAAACCCAACACTTCACAGTAGGCAAATAAAGTAGCTGAACATCTACATAAAAACAGGAATATAAAAGAAACAAATAACATATGTATGATCTAAAAAGTATATCACACTTTCATCAACATAAGTAAGTACTGAACAAAGACTAACAAATACATAAATGAACACGGAATTATTAAATGCAAATCTTAAATGCAAGAAATATAATGTTTTGGTATCCATAGTCATGCATTTCCTCAGCAGATTTTGACATAAAGAATTTGGAAGAATGAGTATACTTCACACTCATCACTGGGAAACCCAACAGTGAATTTAGCTGTTCCACATGTATAAGGCTGTGAGAGTTCTACAATATCTTCACATATATGTGCAAAACATATACACAATACCATTTTGTATACATAGAGAGCACACTCTTTGTATATCATTAATGTATATTAGGCCCATCTGAACAGAAAATAAAAGCACTCACGTATAACTTAAGAATAAATATGCAAAATTATTTTCTTATTTCTGTCTTGCAAGAATAAATATACTTCAGAATACAAGGTAAGGAGAAACTTTAAAAGAAAAGTATATGAAGAAAAGTAGCAATCAATAACCTGGTTATTAATTCAAGCACAGTTCAAGTGAAAAACTATGTCTGCTATTGGGATTATTATTATTCAAATATCTGCTTCTTTGCAGCTTACATGAAATTTGGCATACAAGCTTCAAAGTAGTTTCTCTTCTAGGATAGATTAGATCTATGAATGACCTAAGATCTTATCTTACATTTTTCACTTAGACCGGCTTTCACATTGCAGTAGGATGAAGAAAACATCTTACGTTAATTACTATTTTTGCAGTTCACTAATTTGAAATATAGCCCTCTAAAAGAAGTGGTTCCTGTATAAAAGGATTTTTATCTGATTTAGCAAATTTATTCCAGGGAAGAATGAAACTGACTCCAAGAAGTCTTTTTGTTGCAAGAACCATTTTGGAATCTCCATCTGTACTGATTTTCCCTAAAGACTCAGCTATGCTTGAGGGAAAAAAAGAAGAAAGAAGGTCATTGGTAGACAAATTATATGAATTAAAAATAGAAACAGTGTTGTGCTCTATGGTTCTGTAACATTTTATGCATTCTCTTTATCTGCCCCTATTTTTATTACTCTCCAAATGAGTATAGCCCAAATCAATAGTTATAGAATTACACTCCTTGAATATAAAGCTAAACCCAATTAGAATTGATTTCATTCTCTTTTCAAAAAAAAAAAAAGTATCATGCAGAGATCCATATAGCCAGAATCCACAGTATTGATTTTAGCTGTTATTGTTACAGTTGGTTTCTGAAGCCTGCAACAGGACAACTATCAAGACATGTCACATTTATTTGCAAGCAAATAAAAAAAGTCCCCAAATGAAAGAAAGCTTAGGGAGAAAAAAAGAACCATGGAGCTGTGCACTGACAATGATACACTATCAGCTTACTCAGAGAAGTTACAGTGGGAATACACACATTGAATTATACATTACACGAATGCACTGATTTATTGTGGTAATAACATCCACCTCATTAAAAGATTCTGCTTTGCTGCAGTTGGAGGGCTACATATTGTTTACTGCTATAAATTAATGGCAGCACACAGAAGACTGTAGGACCCTTCTAACAATAGATCTGTAATGACAGTGCTGTATATCACAGCTTCCCCAGCAGCTTCATAATAAAATGGAGACAATGTATTGGGCTAATACATTCTACCAGGCAGGCCCATATTTTTCTGACAACTGCTTTTAAGGATGAGGTGATTGTAGTGTGTTATGCTGCACTGTAAACAGTTAACTATGCTTCAGCTACAGAATAAAACACATATGAGGAATATTCAAATACCCTGGGACTTTTCATTTAGAAAAAGATTTGATTGAAATTTTGTAATTATTTCTTATTTCCAAATTAACAGGGAATCCTGATTACATACTGGATTCCCTCCCCTGGGGGCAACGGGAAGGGAGAAGAGTAAATCCAAACTAAGCTATGCTAGATGTAACTGTGAGACCAGAAATTTGCTCAACATGGTTTCCCTTCGCCTCAGACCACTAAGGAAAGACAAGCTAAAAGCCTTCATGTCCAGAAATTCCAGATTGTATTTTCTTTGCAGCACCCCTTTTCGGAGATCAAAAATAGGCATTTGTTCACCAATTAAAAAGACTTATTTAGACGGGGAAAATAAAATAGAGAAAAATTCCAATAAGCAAAAACAATGGATGACATTACAGAAGTCAAGACGCAAAAATGAAGTCACTTATGGCTGCTATCAAACTGTATTGAAAAAAAAAAAGACTAATGCGTATCGTTCTCAAGTCAGAGTTCATTTGAGAAATGGCTCAATCTGGAGGAAAAACTGGGGTATGAGAGTTTTTGTTTTCTCTTTTCCAAAGGCGTGATTGCCTTGGTTTTGATCTGAAGTGGCTGTTACAGCAACTAGTGTTACAAACATGACAATTATAAGCCATATATAAAACATACGTATTTGCTATTAATTTTTAAGTGTTCTCAAATCTAGCAGCGGCTTAAAATAAGTAACCTCACATTTTAACCAGGTGCTAAATATAGTAAGCCTCAGACTTTGGACCAAGCTTTTTTACTCTCTTTGAGACAGAACAAAGAAGAATGATTTGTTGAAAAACAACTGAGAAAACACATTGACTCTTACCATTTACTGATGTTAAATATGTCCAGAAACTATGGTGTATGGTTATATTTGTTGGTTCTTAATCTTATTTGGTGCCAGCCTTACCGGAACAGTAGCACATCTTGCCTCTGTTTTCAGAAGAGGCCTTGTTGCAGCATCAAACCACCCTAACAGAGATGCTTCTCTAAATAGGGCAGAATCTCTCCTGGACTCTCACATATGTTCAATTATACATACACTTCTAAAAGAGGAAAATGTTCATTTTGGAAAATTGCTAATGGCCAAATACAAGGAGATCAAAGGCTTATAAGAAAAGAATTACGATATCTTTATTTATAGTTACATATTTCAGAAGACAAAGAGCTTTTATTTCCTATTTAATAAGTTTTCATTTTTAAATAGTGTTACTCCAAATAAACAGACATACCCGGTTCATACATGCTGCCTTTTGTTACTAAGGCTTCTCTTATTAGAAAAAGCATTGACATTTTTACTGTCTCCTATCCATATAATACTAGGCAGAGTTTTTGACTTACTAATACTCAAAATTCATGAAAGACTAGAGTGAAAAATATGGCAATAAATTGCATTTAATTACTTCAAACAATAAGTAGTCAAGGTACGTTAGTTTCATCTTCATTGCTACTTCTGTTGGTGAAGACAGCAATCTTAACAATTACTACCAGAAATCAGGAAGTCTGTGCAAGTGCCTGTGACTTCTGAAAAGTAGTCAGATCCAGAAACTAAGTCTACATTGGCCAAGCAGGAAGATTTAAAAATTAATGAAAATATCATTTTTTAAAATTTATATTTAAAATGAAAACAAAAAATCACTTCTTAGCCAATTATTTTTCATATTTTACCTCTTTTTCATTAATTACTCATATGTTAAAATAGCTTTTTATCTTATGGCACAAAACTATGAACTGGTATCTCTTTCTCAGATACATTTTAGAAGTTAATTCATTAGAATTTATTTCCACAGTAAGACCTGAAAAATATTCTAGCCTTCCTCACAATAGTCACAAGTTATGAAAGCGCTGTCACAGTACCAAACTTAGTGTTGCACACTCTCTGTCTTCCCAATTTTTGTTATTTGTACTTTCAAACATGCTCAATGATTTCTGTCCATTTTCTTCTATGACATCTTATTACATATTCTACTTAACACTCCCCCCTCTACTCCTCCTTTTTTTGTTCCTTTTATTTCTAACTTTCTATTAGTTCTTCTACTGAGAAGTTAGGATCAGTGGCTCTTCTTTCGCTGGTTATCTCACGACACGCATTTGTATCTCTCATTGCATACATCTCCTATGCGTGTTTTAGTTCTCAATACTGATGAGCTTAGAATCGGCCCAGCAAACTGAGCCAATCTTCCACACAACCCGCTCACACTTCTACTTCAGAGATTTTTTTAATGATTGTTCCAGCTTTATCTTCTCGTGTTAATTTTTTATTTGTATAATAGAATATGACATTAATCAGACAACAGACACATAAATGACAGAAATCATAGTCAAATCATCAGAATTGTATCTATCACTAAACACTAGATGGTTATCCACAAAAGAAGAGAGCTACCTTTGCACTGCAGAAAGTTTTCTGGGCTTGCTGATGCCCAAGATACTAGATACTAAAACTGGCCTTTGAGATTAAGCAGTATGGAAACAGTACTAAGAAAACACGTGATGTCTCCCTGTAAGAATACATATAATGACACCGACTTTGACAAATCAATGAGCTACTAGGCATGGGTCCAGCACCCATGGAAGAAAAAATAAAAAAAAAAAGAAAGAAAAAGAAAAAAAAAAAGACCATGAAAAAATATAAAAGGGGAGGAAAAGGGGAAACAAATGTTTTTTCTTTATGATTTCTTATACTGTTTTTTCAATCCAGATCAAACCAGGTATTTGGATTCCTGTGAATGCAATTGTCTGTATGGTTAAATTATATTTTGTAGCATCCTTGCCAAGTATGTTGGTTTTTTTTTTCATTTATTTTATTTTCAAGATGAATATCTGGTTTTCATTAATGATATTTTTCATATATTCATTGGGCTTTAAGCACAGAGGGACTATTAGGTCATCTCATCTAGTCTTGTGTTTGTATGACAAGCCATTAAATTCCTTTCCATTACATGATTTTGAGCCCAACTGTTTATACTTGATTATAACATTAGCTGTATTTGGCCAACCTGCTTTCCAAAAAGGCATCTGATTCTTGAGTACATGGACAATCTACTATTTTTTCTTGGAAGCTTTTTCTTTTGGCAATTGACATCCTCTTTCTTAACAATATGTGCTTCAGTTTGGCTATGAATTTACTAGTGTGTTTACAAAAGAAATCTTACGCCTCTCACTGACATATCGAAGTCTCTACTTTCCCAATATTTTCTGTATATTAAAGTACTTATGGATTGCAATTAAACTTTTAATAAACAAAGGAAACTGAGCTCTTCAAATCTTTCATTTTAAGGCATTTCTTCCAGCCTTAAGATTTCTTTGTGCCCTGCCCACTTTATCAGCATATTTTAATATACAGATATCTGAAATGTATTCAGTGTTCCAGTGTTAGTCTTCTCATTGTCATAAATATGCCGAGTGCTGTACACTCTATTGCAATCTAACCACCACTGCATTTTTAGCGAACTGCTTGTTTAGTTACTGCTGGTATTACCAGCACACAATTAACTCCCAGAAGTAGCCAGTATCTGTAATATTGTCAGTGGGCCTTCCTGATCATCTGAGTAAAACTTCTTTTTCCCAGAGATATAAAGACAAGATGCAAGGGTTTAATTACACCCCAACTTTATTAACTTACATCAGCTGGGAAATATCTGGAAACAAACTCATTTAATGTAGATCACTAGTCTTCCCTCTGTCATTTCTGTGTTTGAGAAAAGCCACAAAATGCCATGTCCCCCTCTGAAGCTATTCTCACTCATTGCTACCACCCTTGCTCTCAAACGACTGAGTACAGCTTTCTTAAAAATGATATCCTGCAACGCTCTCATCTTTAGGGGATGCCTTACCTTCAGCCCATATCTAATTCAAATTCATTAAAGAACGGTATCCAAAAGAAAACTATGAACACAATCATCTGCTGAACTGTTTGAACTCCCTGCACTGATCTATTAAACAGGTCCTTGAGTTGCTCTGGGAAAGATTTAAAAGCATGAAAAAAAATTAATCTATCAAGGACTCGATGATCTCTTGAGGTCCCTTCCAACCCCTACAATTCTGTGATTCTGTGAAGGAGAAAAACAATCTTTATCAATCCAGCCCCAAATGCACTGGTTTCATGGCAGATGCCCAAATCCTACAACAAAGATCATGTTAAGAGGGGGGAACTATGAATTTGGATATCAAAGCTTTGCTGAAGTAATACGGATGGAACTTGACAGAACTTCTGTATTCTGCCACAGTGAGCACATAGAAAATATATAATCCTTTGCTCCATTTCTAAATTAATGTACTTTCTTATACCTTAGTATAAGAAAATCATATTGTAAATCACATTTTAGTCACTCATTACACTCAGTTTTTGAGAACTTCAACACAAGCAGCTACTTGAATTTCACGTGGTTTCTTAGTGAAGTAAGAAATCCTATGGTTAAACACTTTTTGTATGTGCAATATTGAAATTGTGCAATAGTTACTAATGTTAGTGACTGTACTCTAATGATTTTGACATCAAGAACATGAAATCAGAAAAATTCGTATAACTATGTTGCCTTCTTTTCCAGCCACTAAGGGCAACATAACATCTCTGGTGACCTTGTCGAGGGGCTGACTTCTGGATATCTATTTGTGTTCCATCTAGTTAAGGTTCTCAGCAAGTCATTATGCTCGTACTTATAATTCCAATCCCTTATTCTGAATACAGGTATCTCAAATAATTATGAAACTTGAAAATTTGTAGGAAGAAAGTAATCAAGGAAGATGATAATATAAAGCATGTTCTGAAGAATACTTCCTATTATCATTAATGTAGCCTGAAGTTACATCATTTACTAGTATAGACAAGAGCTGCAAGCAAGCAAGACTTCATATAACAGATTAAAAAGAAAAAAAAAAAAGCCAGAATTACCCTAGTTACAAAACAAAGAAAATTATACCTTCCCACATAATTAAGTTGTTAGATTCATTGCCTCAGGGAGCAATGCAGAACAAAAAAAAATAGGTTAAAAACAACAAAGACAATTAGACCACCAGTCCATCAGTGGCCATTAAACATGACTGCGTCAATTATTTTTCCAGTTCATAAAGTCTTTAAACTTCTGGTTGCCAGACCTGGGAAGTTATCTGAAGGGAAAGATGATGCTTTATATGCCCTCTTTTCTCCTTTCAGTAGGCTCCTGCTGCTGGCTATTCATAAAGGCAAGATATAGAGCAGGATAAGCTTTTGGACTGGCTCTTCTCTTACAACTTCATATGAAGTGACTCAGCATCTACCTAGATATACAAGTTGGGGCACATGATTGCAATAAAAGCCAGTCAAGGGCACTCCAGAACAATAAACTTGAAGTTATTTTGACATGCAAATGAATTCTTCACTCAGATATATCTTTTTATTTACACTACTGAAGAAACACAGACAAATGCCCACCAGCCACCTCATTTAATACTTGTACACACAGCTCAGGGTGCAGACAACTATTTCCCAGCAGCTCCTTTATCTAAGTGACAAGTGTAACCAGCAGACTGTGATCAGCATTTTTATCATATGTAGGGTCCTGGGGCATTTCCTGATACACTGTATATGGGATGAAATGCCATAATACTCTTATCTCAATATTTTCTAAAATAAATTTAATACAATCTATACATACTAAAACCACTGAGCTTTTTAAAGTAAATATGCCTTTTTAAATAGTTGTCTGTCCTTACAAGCTTTCTTTGAAAAGACTCTATCTCAAGAAATATACCAGATCTCATTGTGCTATCAGACTTTTTTTCTAAAATAAATTTTCTATTTTGGGGAAACTGAGAATTCAGAAAAGGGCTTGATTAAAAGCAAGAAAGAGTTGTGTGCAAATTAAATAAGCATTTGTGGGCATATCCATGTACTCTTTAAAATACCAGCACTGAATTATATTGTATTTATGGTTAATTATTAAGATTTTTTTTAAGATCTCACACATACTTTGAGACAAGAATAGTCAGTAGCAAAACCTGATCTAGAGGCGGCTAACAACTACAATGTCTGAGCATGTCTATACGAACACTAGCAATGATGCAAAGCACAGAAGCTTCCCAAAGTCCAAAGTTGAAAAATGGATCATAAGTTAACCTTAAGCATAAAGAATGAAGAAAAACTATGTTTAGCAGTGGCTAAATTCACAACAGGATACACCTCAGGTCACCTAACATCTTGGAAGAATTTTAATTTAAAGGAAATATCTCCACGGCTTCCTTTTTTTTTTTGTGCCTTCATACTGCTAACAGGAGAATCAAATGCTATGATAATCAGCTGTAGCAGATTTCAAAACAATTCTGTGTATACAAACAATGCACTGGTGAACTGCAAACTAATTAAGCACACACATACTTTTCCATAATGTTTAATCAGTTGTTCAGCACATCCGAATGTGTCATATGCTGCAAATTTGAGACATTACTACACTTTAATACTACTGGGAAGGTTAACTGAAGGGAATGGTTATGCTATGTAGGCTCCCAAAAGGTTAGGCAGAAAGGAAGTTGCATGTCCCTGGGAATCATGATGAGAAACCAAGCTGCTTGCCTAAGGTGAAGAGACATCGTAGTTGCATTACTCACAAAACAACCCTGCTGCCAAAAGCAACCATTTGTATATGCTGTCCATAATCTGTCAAGTGCAAGAAATCCCTGCATCACCATTCATTTATTAAAAACAAAAAACAGAGAGACAAACAAAATCATCTTATGGATTTCCAGAAACAGAATTTAGCAAGAAGCCACATACACTTGAATCATGGCAGCAGGCAGCAGATAGTGAAAACACTCTCTCTGCCTTTTCTTCACAGGAGGAAGGAGAGTGGTGGGGAGGGGAGAAGAGCAGAAAGGAAGACGGTCTCACTTTTTGATAGTCTTTTTTAAGAATGGCTGTGAGGATTTTCACATTCAAGGCTTTTTGCAAATGCAAATTTAGTGCTAATTAACACCAAAGGAGGACATGTAAGAAACAACACTATAACAAAAGGAAAGGTTAGCTGGAATGAAGAGCAGGACAATCATTTCGAATGTCTCATTACCTTCCACTAGCATTTCCTTTTTCATTATCCTTCTCAGTACATTATAATTTGGTTTAGTCTTGCTATTTGAATGTTTTTATAAACTAAAAGGTGCCTTTAAACCTTAGTGCTATTGTAATCACACAGAAAAACACAGTTTAAACTAGATATAAATTACACTGTAACTTGAAGTCATAAAACAATGTCAGATCAATGAAGGCTTAAACCTTAAAATAATAAACTGAGTATATAAACTTGCAAAATTACTACAAGCTAAAGCATGATAACAGTTGTATAGACAAGACGTTTCCCCAACAGACTGACAAATTGTTTATGGGAGCTTAACAAACCCAGAAACCATATACCAAGATGGCAAAAACATCTAACTTCAACAAAGTGATCATGCTTAACCATAATCTGGAAAAGCAGCAGCAATTTGTTACTGGTCTGGCACATAAAAAACATATGTATGTCTGTACTGGGTGAGACCAAAAACCTTGTGAAAGTGAGCCTTTTATCTGTGATGGGGATCAATCACAAACTGAGAAAAATTAAAAAAATGGGAGAACCATACAGTGACACATTCCCTGACACCCAGTGATCCAGACTTCCAACAACATGATGTTTCTTCACATATTTATGTCTCTGAATGGATTTTTGTTAAAGCTATTTTTTCAGGAACAATTCACATAAACTTTTAGCATCCACAAAAACCTGAAGACAGGAGTTCCAAAACTTAGCAGCACATTGTGTGAAGAGCCCGTTACCTTCTGTTTGTTTTGAACCTGTTGTCTCCTAACTTCATTTGCTTTCTACTAGTTCTTAAAGCAGCATAAAGATATATCAAAGAATTGTCTCCTTCTTTATTTCCCCCATATCACCCATGTTATGACCCAAGATGTGTGTGAAATCACTTTATTTTGATTGCTCGTATATTTTAAAGCCAGACATGTGTCCTATGATTTCTTGTGATCATTTAAAGAGTTATGAACCAACCACAGTTTATTTCCAATTAGAAACCTATGTATGTCTAAGGCATCTGAACACGGGTGGGATGGATTATAACATCAGATACAAACTAAGAATAACATTTTGAATGCTCATTGTTAATTTTGAGTTACTATTTTTCTCTTCTTGGAGTATTTGTGTATTACAAACAACAGTATTCTTTGATGCAGAGGAAGATGATGACTATTATCCTCACTACCAATAAATAAATAAAAAGATTGCTTTTCTTAGTTCTTTTCAAGCAAGCATTTCTAGAAATCACTATATGCAAACAGGGAAGAAAAAGTAAGAATAGTAGTGAGATGCACTCATATCATCCAGTTGCTTGTTCTGTAGAGGAGACTATTTGACACAGAGAACAACCAACTAATGGCAAGGAAAAAAAAAGGGGCGGGGGGGGCAGACAGGGACAAAGTTATAAAAAGATGGTTATGCCAATGTAATACAGCACTGGAAATTCCCAAAATATTTAACAAATTCTATCTAGACTAAGAGTACGACAACCATCTCAGACATGTATTTGGGTGAGATTTCAGTTTCAGTAGATCTTTGTAAGAGTTATGGAGGAAGAATTAGCAAAACGTGCATGGAAATTATGTGCTGATTCTGAAGAAGGTCCAGAGACAGATGCTGCACGAGGCTCAAACTAACATATCAGCACAAAAATTCTATCATCGAAAATCCTAACACCATTCAGAGAGAAAGTAAAACAAGTATGCTATTGGTTATCATGCAGAGATTGATACTATAATCCAAACAGCTTGAATTGTTTCACACACAATGAACAGTTTAGTATCTCTAAGGCTCATGAGTAAGCCAGGTTTGTCAATCAGTACCTATTTCACTTAACATATTTTCCTCGAGGTGCATTGCTGCTTTTCGGCTGAATTGCTCTCCTTTGTGTGGAGCAAACCCTGTCCGTGGTGCTGAAGCACCGAGTCATTGCTCCTGCAGGTGCCTGACCATGGTGCTGCAAAACCAACCTTGGCACCCACAGCACAGCCACTGTAGCAGCAGGACCATTTGTAGCTCTGTCTCCTAACTTCGGCACATGTGCCCAAGGACAAGATGCAACAGATTGACTCAGCTGTCAGAAAAGATAATTGACCAATTTTGCCATTCATAAAAATCCCTGGAGGAAGCTGTCTGAGGGTTACTGGTGTTGCAGTCTCACAAAATCAATTGTCGCCCCACTCAGAAGTAGCAAAAATTTATGTTATTAATCATAAATATGTTTAACTTATATTGTTTCTCTCAACTGTTCCTTATTCTGTTTAGTGTTTTGGAAAGGATGGAGTGTCCCTCTCCTCAAAAAAAGAGCTGTGTTTCACAGAAAGCATGACAACTTGATACCAGATGCTTATGAGGATCCGATAATTATGTTTCGTATTAAAAATATTTAAATCCATAATAGATTAACAAACAAATCATGAAAAACTTGTCTCATTTTCAGATATCACTGCTTCAGGCTCACTGTAGTGTGGGGCCAACCTTCATATCTCTACCACTGTTTCTTGAGGTGACCCAAAATTGTAGGAAATATACTGGACTTTTTCTTAACTGCCAGGGACTCTGATACAAAGGTTGAAATATTTTATTTCCTGTACTGTCCTTTTTTAAGCAGGGATTCACATGAACTGCCTGAGAGGAATAATATTTATACCTTCTTTCAGAATGTATCCTGTCTGGGTTTGGAATGCTTTTTAATTAAGTGCTATCTTTTGTCACAGGTGACAAATTTACTGCCTGAAATAAAAGAGACAAGGCAACCAGGGCAGAAGCTGAGCCCAGCAGTGTCAAGTGTCACAGGTTTCACTACCCAAATTTCAGATGCAATTGCCTATCAAAATAAGTCATCGCCACTGCACCAATTATTGTTAGTTCTTACATTCTTCTTCTCACCTTCTTACAGTGCCTGATTTTGGAACACACTTTATGCTTAGAAGGACACTGGTGAGTTTTATCTGGTATTTACCTACATTGACTCCTGTGTTGGAGCATGAGATGAATAAAATGTCATTTTATTTTTCCTTCATGAAAAGCATTTATTCACAGAATGCCTCTACTACTTTTAATGCCTCTCTAGACAAAAGCATTTTAAAAAATTTGCAAAATTACAACGGTTACAGATCAAAACACCTGCTACATTCTATCTCCTTGCTAAAGGTAACAAGAGATAGTAAGCAAATTTCCTGCCCTTCCCACTCTACCTCCTCACATAGGAAAATATTAGCATGAGTTATATGAACGGTGAATTTGTGCACCTGAGATGCACACCCTACAACAGAATTCAAGTTGACATGCTGAAGAGCACTTAACAATGAAGTTTACATTAGAATAACAAAACTAACCTTATTTGTTATAGGAAATATATGTGTATATATATATATATATATAGTATATGTATATATTACCTCTCTTCTGTCTTTGATACCAGTGGCTCTCACATACCAATTAAACACCTCACTTCAATGAAGGTGAGAGTTATTTGTTGCTTTTGTACACTTGGCTGGAACTGAAGTCATTGCTTATATAACAGTCACTATAAAATTGATGATGATTTAGCAAATATTACAAGAAAATGACAAAAATGAGAATAAAAATATTATGTACACATGTAGCTACGGTGAAGACAAAAGAAGATTTAAGAAGGTTATAATTTAAGGTTATAATATAATTCTAGCAGTGTCATTTTATGATCTTGCAAAAATTTTATGTCTTACGAAAGATAAATTATCAACAGCATAGAGCAAGATCTCATAAAAAACTTTTCTGAGTGTAAAATCATGTTTTGATAACTCAGTGTTTTCCATGTATTTTTACCTCATTTTTTCCCTTAACCAAGTCCAGAAACACATCACAATTTATTGCTTCCGCTGAACAAAGAAAAGGAAAAAAATGTGTTTTTGAATAACATAATACAGAAAATGGGACACATTCTGGTGGGAAACTGTGTCTGTTGTATAAATAAAATATATGTAGCTATAAATATAATATGTAATACTCATTCCAAACCATAGTCACCTCTTAAGAAATAAAAACCCAACTCAAAGCTGGGTAACAGACTGGCAGTGCACTCCTGGCATTTGTCAGGAACATTTGTCAGACTGACAGTAATATTAACCACAATCCATTTCAGTTGCTTTGGTTTATCATTGTGTGACTGATGTTTAAAACAATGCCATAAGAAGCTGCTTAAATAAAGTGTTGGTTTAACCTATACACTACAGTTCTTTAAATCTGTACTAACTGTGGACTTCTAGCTGATATATTAACAAAACTGTTACTCATATTTGTCATTCTACATATGTAACTTTAACTTGCAACTTCTAAAGAAAACCTTCACTTTTGATTTTCTTAGGAACCCCAAAAAAGTAAAAATATTGACCTGACATCTTTTCTTCAAGACCAAAATATCTATGCAAGTCCCACACTAGGACTGTTAAAACCATGTAAAATGTTAAGTGAAATATATTTAAATATTTTTAAAACCTTTAACAGTCCAAAAGCATAGGCATCCTACAATACATATCTAGCCGTTGTTTTGAAGTTTTACCCCAAAGACAAGGTACAGGAATGCAAATATCACAACACACATTATATTCAAACATATTCACAGTTGAACATTAGCAAGGTACTGCTGGTTTGTATTTTTCACATATTTGCCATGAAGTCATTACGTGACAATTTAACATTTAAACTACATAGAGTTGATATTCCTAGAAATGCCTAAACGGTAACCAAAACCTGAACTACTGTATCTGAGACAGGTGTGTAATAAAGACTTTCATCATGTATAAGGGAATGACTTGCATTCATCCAGAACAGCAGTTACATGTTATGACATATAGATGCGCTCTCACCAACGACACATAACAGAGTATCATAAAATAACGTTAATAAAAAATCACATCAAAAAAGAGTGGTTTTCCTACCTAATTTTTTACCAGAGGCAAGAACCTAACCTAAAGTGAGGAAAATTGTTCTACATTGCACTTACTTATGTTTCAGGGTAGAGGCAGAAAAACTAGGACTACAGCTCTGGCTGAGTTGATGAGTTTACAAATTAAAATAAAATTAAAAGGAGATTTCTCAGAAGTATAACAGGTGGGCAATCTTTTTTTTTTGTCTTTAATTATTTTAGTAATAGCATATTTTCATTACTATTTAACAAAAATTAATGGAAACTGAGGTTGCAAAAATCTTATCATAATCAAGGAAAGTATGAATGATTAATATATTTAATTTATGTACTAATTCAAGCTACACAGAGCTGATGTTACTCATAAGCTTTCAGTTTTCACTTAAATATAATTCAGGCAAACACCAATTCCTTTATACAACTAACGTGCATGAAAACATGAAAACAGTAACTGAACAGCTAAGTTTACTAGTGAGAAGAATCTTTCTGCTACACTGCAGACTGACTAGCAAATACAAAGTCTTTTGTATTTGCTCTGTATTTAACTTCTCTTAACTACCATTATTGTTTTTTTTATTATTTTTCTGAAAGAGAAATTCAAGTGTTTGTTGTTTGTTTTTTTTCTCTAATTATCTCTGCATTTTGCAATTTATTGTCTTTGCATTTCTTCTCAGTATCATCTTAACTCTGGATTTTGGATATTTGTGCTTCTACATTTTGAACAATTTCAAATTCGTTTAGTCTAGACCGGTGACAAGTATTGTTAGTTGTAAACGATTCAGATTTTATTTTTTTTGGCATGGGAACTGTTAAGAAAGCATTCATTAAATTTTACAGTAAGAAATTATTTTAAAATATTATATGTCTTTGAAAAAAATGCTACAATGTAAGATATGTGTAGGTTTACCCATGAATATGGATTTGTGTCAGTCAGACATTCTGACTGAGGGAGCATCAAGTTCATGACTTATTCGAGTAGTATTATTAGAAAATATTACAATGACAGTACCTCAGCATCTCTCTGCTTTGGACTTATAATATTATATATTTGTTTTTATTTATATATAATATATATATATGTGTGTGTGTGAATTTTATATATTTATTTTATACATTTATTTTATATATTTATATTGTATAGCTATAATATATGTATATTATATATACACAAAAAAGGCATAGAATAGTCTGTAAACATATATAGATATGCATATACACATATATACATATCTATTTGATGACTGCACAGTGCTTTTTAAAAGTTAAAGTACTAAATGTGTAGTCAAAAAATCATTTTTCTGGAGATTTTCAAACAGACCTATGTTTAGTTTAATCAATAATGAATTGAAAGTAGGAACTTTTTTAAACTGCCTTATTTTTGGATTTTTTTCTATCATATTACTGTTTTGTATAGAAGACATTTGTAAAAAAAAAAAGTTCTAATTAAAATATTTTCTTTAGCTTTTCCACTAATTAATTATTTCCCCTTACTCCAAATGCCAACCAGATTTTAGAAAAAGATCCAGTTTTTAGGTCCATTTAACTAGTCCAGCACCTAGTTTGTGGCATCCCTGCCTATGGCAGGGTGGTTGGAACTAGAAGATCTTTAAGGTCCATTCCAACCCAAGCCACGCTATGATTCTATGATTCTAGTCTTTGTAGAGAAAATGAGACGCTTACACTTTGTAAAATGAAATATTATTTTCTTGCAAAAGATTGAAAGAAAATAATCACATTCTACAAAGCTTTAAACAGGCTGTATAACATCGCATCTGTGTATATTCATTTGGGAAAGAGCCTTAGAAAAACAAGACTACTCCATGAGAAA
Source organism: Anser cygnoides (assembly GCF_040182565.1). NCBI lineage: Eukaryota > Metazoa > Chordata > Aves > Anseriformes > Anatidae > Anser > Anser cygnoides. Next base: position 46,452,019 of record NC_089876.1, read on the forward strand.
AAAGTAGTTCATCAAAGCTTTAAGAAACTAACCATCCTTTGTCTGTTTGTCTGTTTGACAAAGGACAGCTGCATTACTTAAGCATACCTGAAGCTGTTTCACAAAGTAAATGAAAAAATAGTTTCTACTTTGGGAACATGGGCAATGATTTAAAAGTTCTTAAAATATGGTATTATAGGTTTTACTACTAAAACCACAGTTCTCATGAGAAAACCAGGAAATTATTTGGCAAATTTTTAATCTTTAGCTGACTTGGCATCCCTAACTTCATTAAAATTTGAAATTAAATGCATATGCTCCAACTAAGAGTACCTTCCATTAACAATTCTTAAATTAAAACAATCAGAAGTAATTAGAATACATCGATAATTCTTTTCTCCACAAAAACAACCTTATCCCTATTATCAGTATATGTATTTACAAATGAGACACAGTTAACGGTTGTGCATTATTAATGCATCACACACAGCAGAAGACATGAATGAGACTGAAAACTACTGTGATAATTATTGGAGAGAACAAAAAGAGTATCGGATGACAAATACCTTTGACAAATCTCTGAAGTTGCTAGGAAGTGTAAGGTCCAACTCATCTGATTCATAGTTGGTGATAACCCAAGGGAAGACAGGGTACTGATTTAAATCATTGTAAGTGCGACCTGACAAACAACAAAAACTTGAGTTAAAAGGAGTTACGCTTAACTAACATAAGAGCCTCTGAAGATACAACCATATAGTTTCATGAGTTCCTCAAAAGAACTGTAATTTATTTCAGATCCTTTATCATTTCAGTGTTCTACTTTGCTTTACTGAAAAGGACGATAAAAAAGTTTGCAAATTGCTAGTATTTAAACATTTCAGCTCATTTCACTTTAATTGTAAACTGGTTTGCTGGCAGTAAGAGTTAAACAAATTCATTTTCTATACATTTCTCCCTGATTTGTCTTTTTCACCTTGTCTTCTATCTCTGAAATGAAACGCAAAAAAATACAAGAGTCCAATGACATTTGCTTATATAAAAATTAAAGCAAGTTTTACATACAGCATTAAATTTAGTATGTGAAGAAGCTCAGGATTTTAGAAATTATACAGAAAACAAACATTTCATCCAGAGCATTCATTTTAAGGTGAATTCTCCTTGATCATCTGTCGATATGCCAAAATTTAACAAAGAGAATATCTGTAATATATATAATAATAAATATTACATATATATTACATCTATATTATTATATATGATATATATTATATATATTATATTATGTATCTGTATATATATAATTATATCTTATATATTATGTATTATATGTTATATATATTGTATATATATTATGTATGTTATATATTATATATACATGTATTATATATATATTCTGGATCCAAGTTCACATATGCACCTTCATGCATCTGTAAGATAGAAACAATATCCTTCCTCCAGTAAAAGCAAAATATCCAGTTAGAATAGTCTCCTATACACAATACATACACATACATGTTACATGTAATCTGGTTTATAATTTTAAAATGCGTAATTTTTGCTTGGATTCTGTCTTTTTTTAATGATACTGTTGCAGAAGCTCAGTCATTCACATCACCTCCCATCCATATGTCCTCAGATTTTGTCTAATCCGGTCTTAAAAGTCTCAAAGAATAGGTTTTTACTTCTTCCCTAGAGAGATTATTTTATAACCCAAACTATCAGATTCCAGAAAAAAATAAAATAAAATAAAATAAAATAAAATAAAATAAAATAAAATAAAATAAAATAAAATAAAATAAAATAAAATAAAATAAAATAAAATAAAATATCTAAAACCCACCCTAAGTTTGTATTTTCCTAGCTTTCTTACACCAGCCGGTATTTGTCCATCATGGTTTGCAGAAATTATAAATGGTATAGCTAGATATAGCTAGATCCTTTCTTTCCCTTATCAGTTGGACATATTACACATTATTCAGGACTAAGGATACATGACACCTACATCTCTGTTTGTTTCAAATTGACAGCCATCACAACAATCTTTTACCTCCCCATCATGGGAAACTAGGCTTTCCCTTTTTCCATAACACTATCTTTTCATCCCTTTTAACTTCCAATACCAAGTAGCTAGAACTCACTTTATTATTTCAATAATACATTAAAGCTGAAAAGGTTAATTCACTAGAGACACAGAAAACAGTGTCAGGATCTTGCCTCATTCCACTTGGGCAGCAAGGAAGTATGTAAATCCAACCCTACTTGTATAAAATCTGCCAGCACCCTGGCATCCCCGACTTAATGACTGATTGCGGAAACTAGCCAATCTGACCGTTTGTATAAAATGTAATTAGTGTGAGCATAGGCATTTGCTCTACCAGTCTTTTTAGAAAGAGCTAAGTCTGAAAGGGAAGTAGTAGACCTTTCAACACTGTCCATAGCATAGAAAAGAGCTGAAAATTGAGAATTTTTGCACAGGCCGCGGTTGCTCTGCAGACAAAATATGTTGGGAAATGAAAGAGTGGTAATGAGACCTAACAACCTCCATCTACTAAACCGAAGTCAAGTTGGCTAAAAACTAATGGGCCAAGAAAGGATACATGAAATATAGCTATGCATTTATAGAACAAGACACTAGGACTGGGGACAACTGCACTGGGGAATGCATTAGGATTTGGAAATGGATGAATGGCGTACTGGCACAGCAATAGCGGTGATCCAAACACCACACTCATCAGAGACCAACCATCCATTTTTTAACAGTAGTATTTACTGGCTCCAGGAATATCATGCTCCCCAACTGACACTTCCCAGAGGGATCCAGACCACCAGAGACATTGTTATATCAGCAGTATTTAGAGAGCATAGTACTTACAAGTATCAAAACTTAGAATCCTAGGGGAAAAAGAAGTTACTATTGCTGAAACTCTATTAAATACGGTTTGTGTAGATCCTGTCCTCCCACAACAGTCAAGATATTCTGACTTGAGCTATATTTTTAAGTGCAGTTCAGTACAGCTTTTTAATTGCATACCATGCTATGTATAATTATGAACAAAGTACATTTAAGAGGATTTTGTGAAGTTATTATTCAGAACAAAATTTTACATAGGAAAAGTTACTTGTTCAAAGGGCAAAATCTAGCAGTGCCCCAGGACTTCTGAGATTGTGCCACAATTAACTAAATGCTTCCTTTCCTGAGTCTTTATAGTAATTTGTGTTACCTGCTATAGTGTTTAGAAACATCAGGTATTCAAAGTTGGAAATTTCTCGGTGTTGCCATCGCTGGGTCATATTTGAAGCTTTGAAAATCTGTCGTGGACTAGCCAAAGAAATGCGCCTGGAAAACAAAAATAAACATTGGAAAAAAATAATGGGAAAACCTGGTGGATCCTCCTTTTTACCTACTTAAATGTATTGGCAGTTTTACATATTCTTTTTACTAGGTCTATGCTAGATTTCTCTGGAGATCAAACTGCTATTTTCGATACTTGAAGTTCATTTTTAAACTTTTATTATCTAATCAGAACAAAAGACTTAAAACATCTGACAACTGGATATGCCAAGATTTGAAAGCTTTCAAACAGAAACCTTTACAGCTGTGGAAATTCAGCTTCTCCACAAAGGCTTAGTGTATTACAGAAACATGTTACTAGCAATTTAGAGACATGCCTGACCATTAAATAAGAACATTACATAACTTAAAATTTCACCTGAGAATAAAGTCATCTTTCAGAAGGGATTTTTAAATTCCCCAAGTACAAAGGAAAAAAATGATAAGATGATAGAACTTTCATTATGAAGTCCATCCTCTTGAGACTGAAATTCTGGGCAGTATTGGAGAGTAAATCATAAATAACTCCATTAAACTTTTAGAATCTGATGCCAGATTTCCCAATGTTTGTGAACAAATACAGAGCCACTCCTTGGAGTGCTAAATCAAGCAGAGAAGAGCTTATTATAAAATTCTCAAGATTGTCTTGTTTATCATAAAAACATCTGTAAATATCAGAACCATATAATATAGGGAAAAAAATCTAGATATAATTTTCATTAATAAATCTTTACTTGTATTGGTAAAAAAAATTACAGAAAACAGTTACAGAAACTGTTTTTTTTTTAATTTCAATAAATGTCATTGAACTGTAAACCTATTTATCAATATAGATGGATGTGAAATTTTGAACAAATTTGTATATACTTTCATTTATATTTTAAAATTTTCACAGATAATTCACTTCCGTAAATAGAAACCCTTAAGATCTTACAGCGCAACAATAATAGCAATCAGCAATTCAAAAGATTTTTTTTCTGGACATGATAAAAATGTTTCGATGTCATCTACCTATCCATATGTACAAAATACTTTACAAAAACCCAATTTTTAAGAAAGAAGAATAAATCTATTCCTTAGAGGTTGGTGTTTCTTCTAAAACTTCAGAAATTAATCTACTTTAAAATAGTTTTATCACTCACTAAAATCCAAGAGTTAAGCAATCCAATAGACATGAGGGACACCTCAAAAACTACTTCCATCAGCCTCAGTGAACATTAAAACGTGTTGTTGACTCCCATCCAGAACATATCTTGCGATTGAGCCCATATCTTCTGCTAAAATCATAGCAAACTGAATCATAACCTTCAGTTTTAGGATCCAAACACACATCCTGCCATGGCAATACTAGTTTCCCACTTACCCTAAGTAAAATTTAGCTCCGTCCCCCAGAGCTGGAAGACAAACATACCATACTAATCCTTCACATGCTGTTTAGCTTATATTGGTCTACACATCACTACAATATCCCCTTAATGAAGAACAATCATTTTCATCTGGGTTTAAATACTACAGAGGATTCAAGGATGTTACAGTCAAGCTAATATAATTGAAAACTGCCATAAAAGCTAATCAGTCCTACTATCAGTCTTATATCAGACTTAAATTTCAGTGGGTTGGTAACCATAAAGAACCCTATTTTACTTAAGTATGGTAAGTGATTGAGTCTCACTGGCAAAAAGAAGCTAGCTTCCCTGTAGCAGACAGAAATCACAAAAATAACCTCAAATCCAAAAGTCATTATATAAACACAATCCAAAAAGCATGAAGAACCGACAGGCTTGAGGGTGTGCACGTTTTGTAAACCAGTAGGTATACATGCTTTAAACAATAAAGGTTGGTTTGATTAAAAAAAAAAAAAAAAAACTCTTAGAATTCACAGATATAATTAATTCAAACTGTAAAATACCTGGTCTGGGGTAGTCCAAAGATAGCACCAATACCGACCCGAGGAAGACAATTAACCACTTTCTTTACTGTTGCTTGGTCAGGGAAGTTGAACATGACACCAACTGTGAACACAAGAAATGAAAACAATGTTATTCTGCAGCATTTATTTTTTGCCTTCTGGCCCAATAAAACATAAACCTAAGCTTAGGTGCTGAACAGACTAGACTAAGTCTAGTCACCTGAGTCAACTAGTCAACTAAGACTAGACATGTTTCCTTGAGACTACTATAGATACACATTTATACAATTTCTGGAACTGCTTCTATTTTCCGCTGAGAGGAATTTCAGCAGAAGTTGACACTTTTACAAACCTTATGAAGCCTACAGTTGTTTTGTTTTCTGAACAGAAGGCAAATCTTTATGTACACATTGACTAACTAGAACTAAATAAAAAAATAGTTTATATATGAACTGCATCACATTTAATAGCTTACTGTCTATTTTCAATAACAATATATTTAACATTTATTATATTTAATATATAAATATTATCTTCATGTTTCGTCTGAAACACGGAATGACATTAATGAAATAGGAACCTAAAAATTGGAATAACATAATCCAATTGTGATTCCACCAGTGGACATTTATGACTTCACAGAGGCTAGTTTATGACAACTAGGGGCTCTAAAATATGAAACTGTTTGAGTACATGATTAATATTCCAGTGGACGATACGCACTTCCAGATATGCACAATGATGCTCTCTGCAAGATCCGTGTCTGATTCTTACCAGCTATGTTTAAGGTTAGAGTTAATTTTAAACTCAGAGAAAAACTATTTGACTGATATATTAACTGCATAAAAGATGTTGTCCTGTGAAACACGTGCTGACTTAAGGACAACAATGTTTAATATCACTATCAAAAAAAATTCTCTATATTTGAAAAGTGTCTTCTTAAGACCTACGTTATTTGATGTCTTTGTATACAGATTTCAAAACTTGGTTTTCAAAATTTCATTATCAGTACAAAACCCTAGAAGATCCTGAAGAATCTTAGTTTAAGCTGCAAAGACATCATATAACCTGGTTTAGAATAAAATTTAAGAGGAGAAAATAGCAGAACAAAATTCTCTGAAGTCTAAACTCACTATATTTTGAGTGACTTGTCAGACTACATATGTATGTTTGAAAAAGGAGCTGAAGAAAGTAAAGAGTGAAAAAAATGTTCATAAGCAGGGTTAAGCCCACATTTATTTCTTAGAATCACACTAAGATCTAACTGAAAGCTGCACTTCTCTATTTATATAATTTTAGAGATATCTAAGAGCTGCAGATTATTGCATACCTATATTTGAAAAACATTAGAACATTGGAATACTATTACTAGAAATAAAGCACAAAGCTATACCAGTAACTAGTCCAATCTGGTAGTGCAGTTCTTTCATTCCGTCATTCTTAGCATGTATAACTAATAACTGCTAACCCTCCCAAGAGACAAAAAAAAAAACCTTGAAGCAGATCAGAGGTAGGTGTGCCTTAAGCAAGAATGTTTAGATGCCAAATAAACATGTGGGTATAAATGGAAGTTGCTATAAATGAAATGAGGCATTGTTAATTCCCAGTTACTGTGTTTGAACATAATTCCTCAAGAAAAAAACAAACAAAAAAGGAAAGTGGAAACAAAAAATACAATAGAAAAATATACTACTTTAAATATAGAGGCACTTAATCCAAACCCTTCCACTACTTACACAAATCCATAACAAAAAACGGAGTGACTAAACAGCCAAACAGAAAGCATGTGTCCCCAAATCAATACTTGACATGGCCCTAAACTCACAGTACCTCTATTTGCCATGAATATCTCCAGTGCTGTATTTTGCAGAAGATAACGTCGAGAAAAGATAGATCGAATCTCTGAAAAGAGCCATTTTCCATGAAGTCCTTCTGTATATGCCAGAATCTAGCAGAAATGAGAAAGAGAGTGAAAAAAAAAATGTTTTAAATATGTTGTCAGTATAGGTAATGTCTTGTGAAAGAGAAACTGTCTGATGCACAAACATGGATTCTACCAATTACATGCAAAACCTGCAGCAAAATTAAAATGTGCTCAAATTTAAAATCATACTATGATAATCATACGATCATGGACTTTTTGAAGTCCTAAACTCAATTCATGCCAAGGCCTTCTAAAAATTTGCTCTATTTTTTCTGTATTTTCCATATTAACTGTGTTTTCCATAATCAAGGCAGTTTCAGAAACATTGCAAAAGGTTTAGCACATCAGCAAGATATAAAAGCATATTCTGAAAATATATTACTAGTGCCATCAGATGTATCCACACTTGGCTTTAGCATTGTAATAACACGACTGTAACAAATAAGCAAGAAAAAACGTCTTCGAAGAAAAAAATGTTCCTTACGTTTATTGTTAAGGCAACATTCATTAATTCTAGAAGTATAAAGGTTGGCTGTATAAGAGGTTAAGTATCATTTTGTCAGCTAAGGTTAAACACAAACCTGCAAATGAACTCAGCATAATCTCTCTATGGAGTAAGCGGTTGTCAAAGTAACTTGTTACAATTCCTGTCATCCCATCTGACAGACACAGATGCTTAGTCTGCCTTCACAATTCAAACTAATCCCATTTTTAGTCCTCAGCCACTTTGTTTCTTTGTTTCTTCACTTTTTCCTTTTCATTTCAAAGCTTAATTATGTAAGTGTTAAGAAACAGCGGGATTGGACACTCCTCTGCCTCAGATTAACAATCCACAAGCAAAGAAAAATATCTGAGATTTGTCCATTTTAGCAAACACAAATACTTCTAACATAAATCCATCACAGAAAAGGAGTTGCAAATATAATCCTCTTTAACATCATCACTCTTACAACAACTTCACTTAAGCAATATACTGTGAATAAATACAAAACAGAAATAAGAGATGAAAAAAGAAAAGTAAAATTCAAGCCTTTAATATAAGACTGTTTTTGAACACAATCACCTGCCTGTAGTTTTTTAATGGAAGATCTTGCCTCACATGTACTGTATGTTCACAAATAAACTGTTTTTGCAGCACAGAGAACAGAAGCACTATAAAGAGCACTGCAAAACACAGTGTAAAATACCATACTACATCTGTGAGTTTTATAATAACAAACAAGTGGGGCAAACCAAAAGCAGCTAGCACAGAAGCTCAGAACTTACAAAGGAAATCATCTCCCACACCTTCTTCCTTTTTAGTTAATCTCTCATCTTCCCCCCAATGCGACAGACAACTTCTTCTCCTCTCCCAACACCCCCACACACACAGAAAGAGAAGGAAAAAACGCATAATTATTCTGAAACCAAACTCCTGAAATGTGATGAAAGGAACAGAGACTGCCTATGGTTACCAATCATTTCTGAAACAGAGGAACTATCCGAGTTGGGCCATGCTGACACTTTCCCTACCACATCCACAACCCAGCCCCACTAATTGGCAGATTTGTATAATTCTGCAGTGCTACTCAGAACCGCTGTGTTTTGCTTTTGTCTCATGCATATAAATATCCTTTGAAGAGCACAACATCAAAAGAGGTGACAAAGGAGACAAAGTTGTGGTCCCTGTGTACAAAAATTTCTTAGTACTTTTGCTGGTATTCATCCATGTTACAATCTTAAAATTGGAGCTTATAATTTCAGTGCTTATTTTTAGAGAGAATCAGGAATGTATTTCTGCATTTCTCTGCGTTTCAGTAGCAGCAATTAAAACATGACTGATTGTTACTACGAATCAGCACATTTCAAATTCAAACACTTATTACATGGATACTATGAGTAAAATCAGCAAGGTAAATATTACTTTTACCCTGTGAGACTGGTGTTTGTTGAGATGGTGGAAACACTGCAAACGGCCAAACGCCATTTTTTCAAAATGGGAAGGAAAAGCATCAACAGCAGAGCTAGTTTATGTTGGGCGGCTCATACAGCCATGCTAAAGTTACTGAAATAACAGGATTTACAGCAGAAACTTGGATCAGGCTACAGAAAGAGTAGCAGTCACCGCTGGAGCAATTCTTCAGGCCGCTCATTAACAGCGGTTATCAGGAGCGAGAAGCAGCTGAGGCCTAGCTGAGCCAGGCCTTCGTTCCGAGTTGGAATAGTAGCTGCCTGGTCCGCAGCTTCACTTCAAAGTCTCTGGAGTTCAATTAAAACTGGATTAGGTGGAAGCAGCCCTTCTTTGGGACACTCTGTTCTCTGAACCTCCTCACACACTGACAGCACCCTAGACAGAGGTCTAGCCCTCCAATGAACCGGTCGCTATGGAAACTGCATCATTACCATTGCTCTGCGCTTAGCGCGCCCAGTGGACTAGATGAAAGATCCAAGCACATTTCTTTCATGTGTATTAGCAACGATTCCTTACGAAAATCAAATTCTACCTTTTATTTCTTGACAGACATCCGGTTTTATTAACAGAACCCACTAGTTGCAGAAACTGGTTAGCACTTTAAGTTAAATTCAGAATTTTTATTTTGATACCAGTTTTTTTTTTTAATCAGTGCTACCACTTCTGATATTTTCAGTTTCAGAATTACAACTTGCAAAACATTTTTTTGCATTTTCCTGTTTTCATCCTTAAGTCACACAACACAGAAATCTGTTTAAGAATTTAAGAACCACCATTTTATTCATCCTCTTGTATTATAAGTTTGGTTTAAAAATGACTCCCAGTTATTTCTGTGTTTTGTTACCATTGGTAATAGTTTTGGACTAACTTGTGAAGCAAAGACTAATGGGAGTGTACAATCTAATTTAACATGCACAAATAGTACCACCTGCCCCACATGAATAGATATCCGTAGAACTTCAGTTGATTCCACACATCAGACTGAAGTTTAATCTATGCACATTTCACTTATTTGAAAATATACTGGACCCTACAGGAGAACAGACAATTTATATGGTTTACCATTTCCATGAAAAATACTTGAAGTAGATAAATGAGCTGTTCGTACATGATTCTACAAATCTTATTACATGAACTACTCTGTGATCAGACTTTCACAGAATCACAGAATGGTTTGGGTTGGAAAGGAGCTTAAAGATCACCCAGTTCCAACCCCCTGTCATGGGCTGGGACACCTCCCACCAGACCAGGCCTTGAACACCTCCAGGGATGGGGCATCCACGGTTTCTCTAGGCAATCTGTTCCAGTGCCTCACCATCCTCAGAGTGAAGAATTTCTTCCAAATATCTAATAAAAATCTAACCTCTTTGAGTTTAAAACCATGGCTCTTTGTCCTGTCACTACAGTCCCTGACCAACAGTCCCTCTCCTGCTTTCTTGTAGGCCCCCTTTAGGTATTGTAAGGAAAACAGATTAACAAACAGCATGACAACACAATTTAAAATACAAAATTCCTTTCACCTCTGCATGAAGTCCCTTCTTTACTTCAAATAAAAAAATGAAGACCCAAACCTGCAATCAGTTCTCACAGTCCTGCTGCAGGCCCTGACGCTACCTGACTGGAAGAAAACCTACAAGAAGCCAGTAGGTAAAGAAGAGCCAACTTCAATTTCCACTTTGAGAACACTGTGAATCAGAGTTGCATGAAAATGCAGGTAGCAAAGAGCTGATTGTTAATTAAGATCACGTGTAAACAAGTCATCTCCTCACAATTCATAGCTGTGTATCAACATGAAAATACCCACCCGGAAGCTATTCAGTTTTGGACACAAATGCCCAGCCCTACCTTTTCTCCAAAATCCCCTCCAACCTTGATTATAAACAATGACTCTTGTAGAAAATTACATGCAATAGTTTAAAAATACCATCTGTACAGCTTCCTCCTGAATTAGGAAAGTAGTATTTTACTGAGGACTAGATGAACAGTTTGCGTTACATTTTAAGCAAACCAATCAGCTATCATATTTTATTTTTAGAGAAAAGTACTATTGATCTCAAAAATGAGAATATCCTATAAGTAATTAAGTCTGCAAATGGGTTATAGAACTGAAACAGTAATTGAGTAATTATATTACTTTAATGTGCCAGCCAATTTAACTGTCATGAGTAAAATAAAAACTAAATAGCTTATTTAAAAAGCTGATGAATATTTGTATATTTCACAACAGTTTTTCTTGAGACCTCCTAAAAAAGTTACAGAGCACATTAATCGAGACACAGCAAAAACAAAATGCATTTAATTTGCATTTAAATTTGATTGCAGCTGAGAGAGGACCTATGCAAATAAATTCTTCTAGTAGCATTCTTAGTCTTTTGGGGTTATCTTGGTTCAGGTAGGCAAAACTACTGCATGTAGAGGATATAAAATCTGATTCAGAGTTCATCAAGAATCTGGATTGCCACCACAATCTCAGCCTTGTAAATACATTCCACGTCTTCAGATTCTACTGTTCAGATACTATTTAGTTGCTAGCTGTAGCATTCACAGTGAAAGGGTCTTATGCCGATCTTTTTTTTAAATACATCCAAGATTAATAGTAATGTTAAATATCCAAATGCTCTTAAATAAATCACAGAACTTATAGTTTATTTTAGATTTCTCAAGAGAATAATGAATAAGATGTTCTATTTTAAAAAGTAGATATTTATACATGCAGCCACTTAAATCTATGCTCAAATAATAGTAGTCTCCCTTCCAGTCCCTCCTGTAAGCACACAATCTGCTATACAATCCTGTTCAGCATTTTCATGGGTGACAAACTCAATTAAACATATTCATTACTTTAATGTTCCACTAGATGGTTTTACCCAGCATAAAAAATTTAAATAAATAAATAAATACTCTGTGACCTTTGTATCGATCAAGCAAAATGGCTTATGCCTGGGTGTGGGTGGTGAAGGGACTGGGGAGGGGGGTGGTAAAGGACTCTTATGTTTTCTCTTCCAATTACTGGAGGAGATGATAAAACCACAGCAAATGATGTATCAGCTCATTTTATCTTATCGCTTTGGGGCTAGGTGACAATGAAGTTCATATTTCACTGGTTCCCATTGAAGATTGTGAAAATTACTTGCCCTTATGACCTGAAATTTCACTAGAAGACAGAAATTTCTCTTCTGCAAAGTAATGCAATTTTTCAGATGTCAACCTTTAGCCCAGCTTTAAAAATTAATTTCATTTATATTAACCAATGATATTGATATTTTCACAGAATGTTCTTTGATACATGAACCACAGACTAGCAAATTGATGTGCTTTAGAAGGCTAAAATTATTTTATCTGAAGCTGCTGGGGACAGACAGATTTACCACAAACTGGAATTCCTATTTCACAGTATACTGTTTATACTAGCCTGATATACTTTAAGGCCTCTGGACCTGTAAATAGTGTAGTCTTTAGTTACAACTTAGAAATTATTTCCAATTATAGAATAGATCTAGAAATGAAACTATGTAAGTGATACACAAACAAAAACACCATTTGTGTGGAAATGAATAACGTCTGTCACAGGCCACAGATCAGTACATGTGTGATGACATGAAAAATACTTACCAGATGATTAAAATAGACGATGCACAACTATATTTTCTCTCTTTATCCTGACACTAAAGCTATATTTCAAAGTGAAAAAAATTATGCAATGCAGATTTTCTGAAACTAGTCTTCCACTAACTGCAGATAACCTTCTCCCCGTATCAAGATCTACCTTTGAAAATTCATGACAGGTATTCATAACAGGTTTCGTTCTTTTGAATTGACTATGAGGTTCCCAACACCCCATAGGTTCTAATAAATCAGTAAACACTGTTAGCAAAGTTAGTACCAACTATCTTACTCCTTTCCACTGCATCCAATACTTCACGATTTCTTTGTCCATTTTGATTATCCCTGCTGAATCCTAGGCAGCAGGACTAGCAATGGTTCATTATGAGTGGCAGAAAACATTTAATCAAGTAATCATCAAGCAATGGCAGTGTCCTGTCTTTAACCATAGCCAGCACGGTGGGTAAATAGAATATTTTCTCATTTTTTCCTTCATTATATCATAAGTTTAAAAATTCAGAGAGCATTTTTAATCTACTCTAATTAATAATAACAATTCTGGCTAGTCCTGATGTCCACACAGACTGACAGATTCCACAACTGCTTTGTGAACTGCATTAAATTCTATGACTTCATCATTTTATGTGTCAATGAATTTCATCATTTAAACTCTGTAATAAAATAATGTAATTAAATACTGTATATTCTCTCTCTGTAATTAAATACTGTATATACTACGTAAATATTTAAAAAGCTACTGTTGTTGATATCAATTTGTATATATTGGACAAAAAAGGAAGTTACCTGCAAAAACTCAAAAAGATAGCTTAAGCATCACTGATTAAAATTCAGTGAAACGATTTGTCAGTGTGTAGAAGCTGTCAAACTAGCTGATCACATTAAGAATTTGGATCAATAATGCTGAAATGAAGTATTATTAATATCAAGCCTCTATAGTAATGAATCGTGCAGTGGCAGGCTAGCTACCCCACAAGACAGAATTTTGGAAAATTAGATTAAGAAATTCCATTTGCCATCAGTTTACCTATGCAACCGAGGAGCTGGTGTCTAGACCTGCCTCAAAATTCCTCACAACTCACTTATGTTGGTGCTAACTACGCAACTTTCTGTCAGCACAAACCTTGCTACCTCGTTACTTAACTCCCTTTCAAGTTTATCATGTGAAAAACTAAACAACAAAGTACAGGAACTTTAAGATGCTCCAAACTATGTGTTAGTGAAAACTGATTGTTTAATTTGACTTCAGGTCTCCTTGTGAGCTAATCAAAAAGGAAATGTAAATTCAGGTTGTGATAATCTGAAAGCGACCATTTTTGAAGTGCTTACTGGAAATGGGGTTATAAAACAAAAACTCTTCTTAAACTTTAACCTCAAAGTTTTTTGGTATACTCCCTAGGATTTTGTATTACTGTTAAGAAAAAAAAATAGATATACATTTCTGAGGTGATAAGTATGACCGCAAACCAAATTTTGCCAAGGTACCCAAATATGATCATTCAGAAGGCTTCATAATGGAAATAAGTTTATGAGGAAGATACCAAGGTGTGTCTCTCTGAAATAACTGAGTTAATAAAAAATACTTTGGAAGAATACCATCAAGGACTATTTTTAACAATTCTGTTTCTGAACTCTCCAGTATAACATATCTTCAAAGGGTCTCAAGATCCTCTTTTTTTTTTTTTTCCTGGAAAGATTTTACACAATGAAGGGTATCAATTCTTTTTGTTCCTTGTGTAAGATAAATGAAGCAAAATTACAGAGAGCAAGGGGTGGGGATGTGGCCTCAACATTAATGATTAATGCTAGGTTTTTAGTCAGCCTGGTTTTCAGATGATCAGAACTGACTACCGTCTTATTCTCACCTATAATGTCAGACCTGATTCTCTTTGAACAGGTCCTCTCTTTCATATTTCTGAGAACTATGGTTATCTGCTTGCATATAAGAAGTATCTTCTTTTTGATATTTAACAAAGTTATAACAAGTAAAATTATGGCAGTTAGCAGAAGACTTTGTCCCTATCGAATTTTGCACAGATTTAATCTGGAGAAGAGGAGGCTGAGGGGGGACCTTATTGCTCTCTACAATTACCTGAAAGGAAGGTGTGGGGAGCTGGGGGTCGGCCTCTTCTCACAGATAACTAGTGATAGGACTAGAGGGAATGGCCTCAAGATGCACCGGGGTGGTTTAGGTTGGAAATTAGGAGACATTTCTTCTCAGAAAGAGCAGTCAGGCATTGGAACGGGTTGCCCAGGGAGGTGGTGGCGTCATTATCCCTGGGGGTGTTTAAGGGAAGGTTGGATGTGGTACTTAGGGACATGGTTTAGTGGATAATATTGGTGGTAGGGGGATGGTTGGATCAAATGATCTTGGAGGTCTTTTCCAACCTTAATGATTCTACTATTCTAAGATTGTGCTGTTGTGCTTTGTGCACCTTATTTCTACTTAGTGGCTCCAATCCATTACATGCTGTTGTAAAACTACTACAATAAATAGCCTTTCAAAACTATTTAAGGGATTTTGAGAAAAGCCCTAAAAGCTTTCTCCTGTTTAAAAGCAGAAGTACCTCAGAAAGTCATGAAAGAAATCAACCAGAATTATTATATTTTTATAACAAGAGGGTATTTACCTTTATGATGTTTCTTTTTGTTTGTTTGCTTTTTCAAGTTTAAAGTTCTGGTTGGTCCCCCCTCTTCTTTTAAAAAACTCCTAAAGAGTTTTTTAACTATCTACTATTTAACTAGTATCTACTATTTAACTAGTATCTACTATTTTAACTATCTATCCTATCTACTCCTTGTAGATAATCTTTATCAGATTATATTGGTTGATCTCTAAGGAGTACAGAGTCTGAAAACTAGGACAATTGCCAGACTAATGACTCACAGCAGTTCATATCCACAGCAGTATAACTAGATATGGTGAAAGGTAATATACAGGAGCATGCATTTCAAAAACAGACCATGGAAAACAACATAAAAGCTTGCTGGTTTTGCTGTCTCTTAAACAGATTTAGCCACTGAGGTTTCTTTAAAAAAATAAGGTTCATGTTTGTTGTAATTGTCTCTTCAAATTTCAGTTTTGAACAGCAAATCAGAGTAGTCATGTAAGATTTCCCACTGCTGTGCCCTGCACCTGTCTATTTCACCACTTTTAGGACATGACTTCTCCCATGGGCTGCTCCTGCATGTATCCAGGAGATCTCTATCTGGCCAGAACACGTGCAAGCAGAAGCAGCAACTGCAACCAAGGAGGGAACAAATGCACCTGCAATACTGGCAGATGTCCAGTGTCTGCCATTTTGATCTGATCTTGCAGACGATGGGTGAGGAGAAAAACACAAATGGGCAATGAAAAAAAAAAAGTTTCAATGCCAAAAAGAAGGATTTTTTTTTTTATTGATGACCTGTAAGCTGACCTTCATATCCCTTCATCAGAACAAAACAAAAACAAAAAACCACCCCCACACATCTGGCAGGAAGCTTGAGTACCAGTCATCATAAAAGACTGCATCTGATCAGCTCATTAATGGGAACCAAGCCCATTCGTAGAAGAACAGATGTGCCTCTTGAAGGCAAAGAGAAAAGTCAGACTCCAGAGCTGCCAATCCAGCAGTTTACATTAAAAGATTCTGTGCTATGTTTTACAAGAGATATGGCACAGAAGGTGCAGCTTGCAAAGGGATGGGAATGTGAAAATGGCTTAATGCCACCTTTGTGCTGCACAGACTCTAGACTGCTGCAGGAACCAAATCCCCTCTGAGTATACTGGAGCAGCTGCAGGGGCTGCTGTGTAATTACATACATTTGCCTTACTTTGGATGTCTGGTAGCTGCCCCACATCCCAGGACTGCACAGTACTTTATGGTATAGAAAATCTCCCTCCTGCTCTCAGAAGTTGGGACAGAAGATACAGCAGTGCTTCTAATAAACCCTCCACTGCTCAAGCACTGCTCCTCTCCCTGCTAGTTCATTTACTATACACCAAAGCAGAACAGAGACATGACAACAACATAGGGAAATCATTCTTAGTTATCAGAGGACATGTCCCCCACATGCACTTTTTTTAATCAAGACCCACAAGAGTATGCCTCATATTCTGTATCTGTATTCCTACATTTATCTTATATTCCAGTAAAAGTAGATTAATTCCTCAAGTAAAGGAACTGGGTTATAATCAGTCAGTGACAAAGGTTTTGCTATGGCCTATGACTGCAAGAGAGAATCTCTTCTTTAAGATCACCCATAGAAATAATTTGACCAATTAAAATGAATCATGTTCCTAAAGAACAAAGAACAATGAGAACAGAAGGTTTTAAACAATAACTGCTGGTTTTCATCTCAGGAGATGGCAAAATAAAGTAGTTTAAATTCAGCTTTAAAGCATTCCTATGAGTAATTATACATAATTAAGCCATGGACATACCTAATGTGAGGTCTATGACCACATCTAGGATTCTAGGGTAACAAAACAAGAACATAACCCTGATTTCAGTTTTAAAATGCAATAGAAAATTAAACTGCATTTCTAGTGCAAATGATTGATAAGAAAGGCTTGGAAATGTGATACAAGTGTAACGTACACAGACAGCAGTCTGGGGATAGTTGAACAACTGATCCAACAACATGATTTGCCTTGCCATTCCCCCTAGGGTATTAAATCTAAAACTTGCTACCACTGAGGGCCCAATAAAAAATGACCTATCAAAAAATTCTGCAGATGACAGAAGAAGAAGGGGCTGTAAGTCTGTGTGAAAATATCAGCTCTTGTGAAGAACTGTAATCTGGGCTGCGGTATGCATTTATCTTACAAATCCACTATACTGTTATGCACAACTGGAAGTTTTCCTAAAAGGCAGAAAAAAGGCAGATCTAATGTGGGAGTATTTACAAAGCACCGGGTTCCAGCCAATATGTGACAGTCTGTTTCATAAATGCTCAAGTCAAAAGGGAAAAAAGTCCTGTAAACTGCTTTTTAGACACAATTAACCTCTTAGTAATATCCTATCCACTCCGTGCAAAGTGCTGCCAAGAAATAACAGTTCCTTGAGAAAATACAATAATTTATCTTGTCCATGAATATTTCATTTGCAAAAGTAACTTAAGGCAACTCTTATCAAGCAAATTAACTGTACTTGAAGGAATGATGTGGGAACCCTTCTTAAACCTTTAAGCGGGAAAAAATCTAACTGGGTAGCAGTTCTGTTCCCAGTCAGCTCCACATTTTGAAAGAGGTAGATGTTTTTTATAAAAAAGCAGGAGATTGAAGACATGAGAAAACATAATTTTTTGAAGGCATTTTCAGTTCTTAAGTGATTTAATTTGTAACTCAATGTTCTTTTGTTAAAAAGAGTAGTTTAAGACAGAAGACCTATCTGTAAGTTACTGAAGGTTTGCTCCATGACTAACTACGTCTGGAGTACTTACGAGTAATTTAAACAATTTTGGATCTGGAATCAGTGAAATTTGAAAATACTTGAAATCATTTCCTAAGATGAGGACACTTATTTCCATAACATGCTAGCAATATAGATATGCAAGTAGGTTAGTCATTTTAAAATACGTGTCAGAGGCAAGACTACTGCATTTGAGCTCTGAAATATAAAAAGTATCACACCCTACAAGTAGGAATGCATTTACAGCCAGAAATGCCTGCATATTTATCTCCAGAAGATACACGGCAAGAAGTTAGAAGTTGAAAGTTTGTGGAGTTTGATGGTTGACCATTTATTACAGGACAAGGAATATTCCTTTCTTTTCCATGAGTATGTGAAAATTATCTTCTGAAAAGACTAGGACACAAAACTTGAAGCAATAACACAAAGAATAAAAGTAACTCATCCAGACACATCTGTACCGCCAGTGAAGAACTGATAAACTGACCAATAAATCATTGTTCCTAGTTGACAAAAGTTGCATTTGTATGTCCTCATTTAATAATTATAGTTTTAAAAAATGTGGCATTCAATTCAAAAAATAGACATATCAACTTTAATTTGTTACATCAATTGTTGAAACTTCATATATACAGTAGCATAAAGAACCTGCAAAAATAACTAAAACTGGCAAGTATCTGCTTCTTAGCATTCCACCTAAACACAACGTCGGTGTTGATAAAATCCACTTTTTAAAACACGTATCCTTACAAATCTTAAGTACTGTCATCTCATCTCCCTGTTGGAGTTTGATTGATTACGCCTTTTCCTTATGTTCATTAATCTCATCACCTTATCTTTTACACCACTTCATTTTAGCAGAAAGGCAATAATAAAACCCTCATCCATTATCCTTTTACTCATCTAGTCAAGCGGAAATGGTTAATAACATGCTACAAATTGAACTTCAATCACCTCATTTTCTCCTTTGTCGAATGTACATTAAAGTATATTCCAAAAGTGCAATTTGTTTTACAGGGGAATTTGTGTTATATTGCTACAGACAACTAAAATTAAGTGTTTCTCAGTTTGATTATTAAATATATCCAACTGTCCTTTTATCTCTGATACTAAAACATTAACTCATTTTATTAGGGTGTAATAATACAAGAGCCTTATCTCCCAGAACACAGGGACATCTAGTCTGCCTAATAGTAAGTGTTATACAATGCGTCATTTATCTTTCCTTTTTTAAAAAAATATGCTTGTGATAGTTTATGAATTGGTACATTATTGCAGATGAAATGGCTCTCCATTTAAGAAAAGTTAATTTGTTTACATGTAGGCTTATCTTCAAATGCAAGCCCCATTAGAGAAGCGGTCTGTAACTGTCAGAGCAAGTGAAGGGGGGAAATAGGTGGATGTAGAAAAATTTAGAGCACAGTAATTTTACTCTGATCATCAATTGCCTGTTTGAATATAAACTGTGTTCTACATACATTTTTAGCAAAATTTCTATGATTCTAAAATGATTCTACAGAAACACTGATTGAAATAAGGGTCTCAGAAATTGTTTTTATGAACTCTCCTCATCATTCTCAATATGGACGTATGTTAAACTAAATGACAATTCTCAAAAAACAAGAAAAATCTACTAAAAAAAATCTGAAATGAGACATGCTTGGAGTTCTTTCTTCCAAAAAAGAAAATTAGAAGGATGGGTGAAATTCTAGCTCAATTTAATTCAGTGACAGTAATCCCTTTTACAGAAGGGAAGCAAGATGTGCTCATCCGTTTTTGTATCTCCCTAGAAAAAATTTCACTTGCACTTCTGTCATTATGTCAGGGAAACAAGACTGATTTCACTAGATCCTCAGTAAAACTGTGGGTCAGTATAAACCAATATAACCACACATACTGTGCAACTATTATAATAAAAAGATGTTTTCCCATTTATTGTCTCATCTCAATTCTACAGAACACTGTTAATCTTCTAAGAAGCCTGAGAACACCAAAGTTCTACCTTTACTCAAAGAAGACAGAATTATGGAGACAGTCATTTTTTATTACCATCAAAACTTGCGATTGTTAGCATCACAGTATATGTATATACGTGTATATATATATTAAAGCAATGCAAAGCATATATACACGGCTTTAAGTAAGTTATAAAAAAGATGTAAAATTGTTTTTACATTCCCCTTACTGGTCTACCTTTTTTCAATTCTCTGTCCATGAGCAGTCACTTTCTACTGCTACCCCAACCCTACTGTTCTAACAGCACTATATTTGAGGTCAGCTGGAGTGGAGAAATGATTCAGATAGTAAATAACCTGGGGCAGGGAGAAGAAAAAATGCGAAGGTTATTTTAGGCTGACTCACTTCCCCTGTTCTGTTCACTGCACAACTGCTCAAATGCTTTCCCACAAACAACGGGGAGACGGAGGGTGATGTGATGGGTCCTAAGGCCATCTTACCTTAAGCCAGGACTGTCACTGAGAGGAATGCTTCTAAAACTTTGGTTTAGCAAAATCTTTACTCCAGTCAGACCAGCCTCTGTGTATGACTAGTTCGGTTTTCAGTCCTGCAGCTCTCTGGGTTCTTCCATTTCTCTGGGTGTTTCAAGCAGCCAAGCTCTAACACGTATCTTACCTAGAAACTGTCTTGAAGTCCTCCCTTAATACCACACCTCTAAAAGCTTCAACAGCTTGCTGACATATACAGCTGCTGGTTTCATGTTGAAAATTTCTTCTTTTGTCATGGAAAATGTCTTGTTTCTTGTTTTCTTGTACTTTGACCAGTATTTAAATATCTGTAACTTCTGGTCCTACATTTAGAGAGGAAGATCTCTGGTCTGTGTTTGTAAACTGTGGTTGTCCAGTGCTGTCCCTGTCTATGACTAAGGCTTGTGTTACAACCTAGTAAAATAAAAAGCATTCTGCTTCTTCAAAGCAACAGACTTTGCTGTCTTTGTTTAAACTACTTTGTCTACGTACGTGACACATTTCAGCCCAGGAATAAGCAAATTCAATTCTTACTGTAATAACTTGACCACTCAAGAATTCAGATTTCTTTGTTTTCATGAAGTTTGAAGTAGTTGACTACATTTTGACTTATTTCAAGCTACAAGTAATACTGACTCAAAAATACAAACTAGTTATTATACTTGCCATCTACTTGCTGCAGAATCACCAGATTAAATTATAATATCGATTATTTGTTAAAGCCCAGATGTTTTAACTTCCTTTTATGTTTTCACACGTGGAGACCACAATTGTAGTTGGTATCAAAAACTTGTATTTCAGCATGACTTGCACAGACTTAGCTATTCCAAGCAGCATGGTAAAATACTAGAAGTGTATCAACATAATACATTTTATAAATGCAAATTTCTAGACTACGTGCATGCACAGAAATTGATCTAATTCATCTGAATTTTTTCATGTCATACTTCTGAAAGCTACCTTTCAGAAAACTGCTTTCTTTAAGTGTCTTCTGTTAATAATGCCTCCCTCTTCTGCATGTATAACTGAAGAGGTTGTCTACTTGCTTCCCTTTCACTATTTAATGTATATTAAAACAGATGTTCAAAAAAGCCCTTCAGGTTCTTCATGAGAAAGTCTAGCACCCAAAAGAAATAAATAGAGAATTAGAGCAAGCTATAAACCCAAGACGCTTCTAAATTGCTGTCAGTAGTTTACCAAGAGGTGCAAGTTTACACAATGTAAGTTGAATCCTTCAGCTGATGCCACACTTCTGAGAAAAGTAAATCACTGATGCTACAGCACTTGAGCACAATTTATTGCAGAAATAAATGAACAACTGAATACTAAGCAAGTCAATGGGAGTCTCGATTCCAGTCTCTAACCACCATTCCTGTACCACATAACATGTCATCATCCATAAGTAAATGAGTTAATCAATTTAATGAGGATTCAGACAAATCGGCTGCCTAATGAGCACTCAAACTGATGTGGCAAGGGTTATGCTCCAGTGCTGACAAAATCAGTTTGATGAAACTGTGACAAAAGCAGCAAAGCACAATTCCTTCAGCACATTTTCCTGCATCTTATTAGCATGAAATTATAATCACTATTTGCAAAACTGTACAGGGAAACCTTTTATTGTGTCAGTCATGTAAACATATGCTTTATCTACTCTTCTTTCCAGCAAACCTGTGCATATTGTTACAATTCAGTTTAGTAATTATTCAGTTCTTTTAGGAAATGGTAGAGTTGTTTAAAGTAATTTAGTTTGAGTATGCCAAGAGAATTTCCAGAGTCATTATGTTGTATGTTTTTGCATTTTATGAATGTGCCATTTGGAAACAAATATAAAATAAAACAACCAAGCTTTGCAAACAGTTCAGGAAATTAACACTAGAATCTCTTTAAAATGTAACAGGGAAGATCCAGCTCTAGTTTTTAGATGAATAGTGATGGTCATATGCTGATTTCTCAACTCCATAATGCTCAGATGCAAAAATCACAGACAAAGGGAATAAATAAAGCTAACTACTGTCGTAACTAGTTTATCAAAATCCTTTACACGTGGCTTCTCAAAGAATTTTCTAGCAATACTGACTAGTTATGTCAAGGCTCAAAATGCAGGGCCAAGAAGTGTCCAGAAGGCTTGGATTAAATGTTGAAAATAATTAAAAATGGAAATCTGACAATTAACAAAAAGCCATAATTAAAAAATAATAATAATCAAACTTAATTCTTACTTTCCAAGTATTACCTGTCTAGAAAACTTTCTGCAGGAAAGGAAAAGTGTCTCTGCATAGAGTTGTTTAAATGCAAGTGATACAAAGGCATATTAGAAAAGTTTTCATGTTTTATCCACAATTTAAAATAGTGTCAGTGTATCAGCCATACAGATCATATAAGCCTGTACTAATTTACAAGAACGAGTTTCTGGATGTGTTCACATAGCTGGCAAAAATCTAATGTTTTATAGACTAATGTCTTTCCTTTCTCCAGGAGAAAGTGTCATACCTCTAATATTTCCTTGCTATCCTGTGAGCACTGTGAGGAGGGAAAGAAATTGCTAACAGTCACAACTTTTGCCCGCATGGGATGGAGCAGCTTCAAACTTTGAGAGCAAACTTAGAAGAGACAACTGACTTATCTGTAAGGACACACAACTTTAGATACCAGTGAAATTGCATTATTTGTAGTAGGCTTTGTCATTCTGTTGACTTTGGGATCTGTGTTTGAGCACTAGAACTCAGCGGCAAGATTTCTGAAAAGCAATCCAGAGGTAATGTAAATGATACTGCATCCAACAGGTATAGAAGGATGTCAAACTGTTAAGAGTAATTAGAAACATTCCTAAAACAAAAAATATGTATTTATATTTTTAACAAAAACTACATAACTATTACACCAAAACAACAGTAGAATCAGTGGCAGCTGACAATATTAACTGGCATATCCTCACACTATTTTATCACCAGAAACTTTATCTTCAAAGCATAGCATTCAAGATAACACACAGTGATTTAAGTTTGAAAGAGTTGAACTTATCTTTTTCTGCACTTCCACGACTTTTATTACAACACACCATATATACATTTCGAACCTACTTAAGGGATCTCGATCAAAACCCTAATTTACCTGTAAACATTTCACTAAGGTCACAGTCTGTGGTTATGATCCCATGACAGCTGGATGCCACTAGGATGGTCTGCTCTGCTCCAAACTGTATGGTCCCACTGCTTCCTTTCTCCTGCCACTAGTGTTCCTACGGCCCTGCAGTAGGAGCCTAGGGAGTACACCCTTGTAAAAATCCAGGGACAAAAAGGTGGCTTCCTGCCAGATCAGTTCCCTAATTTAACTCATTAGGTAAATGATGCTGATGGCAAGGAGAGGTGGGGAAGGACTAAGCAGCCCCAGACCAGGTCCAGTGATTCATATCCTGTGACTGATTTAATATTTATTAAATAAATTAATAAATCCCAGACATTTGCCTTAGTCTAATAGAAGAACTTTTAAAATTGTCTTATTGTGGTAGCTTGTCCAGTAACTTTTTTACATAAATGCCATCATTCTATACAATTATAAATGCTATGAACACATTTAAAAAATAAAAATAAAAATCTGTAATTCAGTTGTTAGAGATTCATACTGAGCCCTGTTAACCCTTACAAACATGCAGATGTACCACTGGCACTTAGAATTGCTGGGCATGAACATTCAATATCACCATATCTAGGAAAATATAAAAACTTACACTGACACGGTGACTCCGGATTTACTCCTTTTCCCAATAAATGATTCCCTGTGAAAGATCTGTAAAGGCTGCTGCTTTATATACAATTAACAGTCAAACTGTAACACAAATTACATGTCATCCTTATCAGAGTTTACACATTGAACTCCTGTATCTGTTGCCAGCAGGCAGCCCTCTCTATCTAGGGAATATCACCATGAATTTGTCCAGTGTCTCGGCACAGAATCTCACACCAAAAGATGGTTTACTACCCACGCTGTGTCAAAAGCATTGGGAGCTCCATCCCTCCGTTAATTCTGTACAATTGCTGAGCGTGTTTTGTGGCCCCTGTGCTACAGAAGGTCAGTATGCCCTTTCTAGGGGCTTATCTTAGAGCAAACTTCCACAGAGTATGCACATGCAGTACCGTCCCCATAAGGACGGGAGCTGAGAGTCCTGTGGCTTTTTCTGAACATTCTTCCCATATTTCTGTGGATAACAATATGTTGTTCCTAGCAAAAGACTCAGTTACAGATCTAGCTTGGACAGCCAAGACTATGTTCATTAGATTTATTAATTACATTAATTAAAGCATGAACCTCACTCCTTCCTGTGACTGTAGCAAAATTAAGCAAGGAAAGGGTAGTCATGGGTAATGCAGCGAGACTTAGGAGAGACACATCACTACCATAAAAGTTTATTTCAGGACTGAGGGGTGTCTAGCATACAAGATTTATTCAGCATCATTAGAAGAAGATGTGGATATAATTAAATTAACTAGGTATTTTTAACGAAGTGACTGGGAAACATTCCTAAATTATTCTATGGGCTGTTCAGGACTTGGTGGTTTTATTTTTACAGCTGATGACCTCACGTTTAAAACAGCATCAGGAATGTTGCTCTCTTTTCACTCTTCTTACATGCCTGGAATACTATTTATTTTCTCCTCTTTTTTCACAGTTAGAAGCTCTCTGATTTTTACATTTGAGTGTGTTATAGTATTCTTAACAGAATAGAGATGAAATCTCACTATTAAAGTTTTTAAATGAATTATTTCATTTTCTCAAATGTTTCAAACTTTAAAGAATAAGACAGCTTCTATTTCATAAGTAAGGATTTGAATGTAATACTATACTCCACAAATCTCTCTTACTCTTCAATAGGTTTTGAAAAACACAA